>NC_057861.1:193095525-193395525 GCF_019393635.1 Dromiciops gliroides
TTGTTTTTGGTTTTGTTTTTTTTCGGGGCATATGAGGGTTAAGGGACTTGCCCAGGGTCACATAGCCAGAGTCAAATGTCTGAGACCAGATTTGAACTCAGGTCCTCCTGAATCCAGGGCTGATGCTTTATCCACGGCATCGCCTAGCTGCCCAGAGCCAGAGTTCTTAAACCCTTTTTGTGTCATGGATGCCTCTGGAACGTTGGTGAAACCTATGGACCATCCTCAGAATGATCTATTAATTGCATAAAATAAAATTTATAAAATACCAGTGGATATAAACTACAGTTGTCCAACATATGTTAAGAGTTTTAATAATCACATAAAAATGTTATCAAAATATTTTTAAAACCACACTCACAAGGGGCAGCTAGGTGGCGCAGTGGATAGAGCACTGGCCCTGGAGTCAGGGAGGACCTGAGTGTCAAATCCGACCTCAGACCTTTGACACTTACTAGCTGTGTGACCCCGGGCAAGTCACTTGATTCCAATTGCCTCACCAAAAAAACAAAACAAAACCCAACAACAAATGAGCAAAGCAAAAACCCCCAAAAAACCACACTCACGAGACTTCAGACTAAGATCTCCTGACTTAGAGAACAGCTATAAACAAAACACTGAGATGTTCAACAACTTGTTCAGGTCCCACAGTGAAGAACATCAGAGGCAGAAACTTGAACCCAGTTTTTTCTTGGCTTTAAGGTCAGCTCCTTAGTCAGTCCTAAACAGGGCTTCAGCAGCTTGGATAGCTACAAATTCAGGCAATTATGTTAATTGAGGGTTTCCCAGTTTTCTAAAAAGCAAAGGCCTCACAAAAATGCTCATCTAAAAACATATATTAATACATATAATTAACGCTAAAGAATGAGTTTATTATTACTTCTTGTGAAATTTTTAAGTGACAAAAGAGAAGGAAATATATGAAAAGACTCTTGGTCATCAGATTTCTCTTAAACAATATAAACTGTGGGTAAGCTAATTTTTCCTCTATTTCTTTTCAAAATAAGTATGACATAATGGTAGGAAAATGGCATGATAATGACTAGAATTTAAATGAACTAAATCTAAAAAGACTATTTTAAGTACCTATAATACACTGAAACACATAGCATCTTCATCTTCCTGTCACTATTACAATAGCCTTCAAGGAAGCTAAATACTTGTACTATTACTCTTATAAACTCACTTTTTATTGATTCTTTAGGTTACTTTTACAAGAATAATCAGATCTCTGTGTGTGAGTCCCTGAACATCCTCAGAAACCTTATTAGCATAAAATGTGAATGCTTGACACAATGACCTTGGGTTTGCTATACTGTTTATTTAAAACAAAGCATTTAATTCAGTATTAATATACAGTAATTAAATAATGAAAATACTAAAGAGAGAAGTGTTTCTAATTGTTTTTTTTTAATTTTACATATAAGGTATTTTATTTTTTCCGTTACATGTAAAGATAGTTCTCAACTTTTGTTTATACGAGCTTTACAATTTCAGATTTCTCCCTCCCTCCCCTCCCTCCCCCCTCCCCTAGACAGCAGGTAATCTGATATAGGTTATATCTATATATCTATATACATATACATATATATATATACACACACATAATAACATTAATCCTATTTCTGCATTAATCCTGTTACAAGAGAAAAATCAGAGCAGTGATGCAAAACCTCAAAATAGAAAAAAAAAAACAACAGCACCCAAAACAAAAGAAATAGTATGGTTCAATCAGCATCTATACGCCACAGTTCTTTTTTTTTTTTCTTGGATTTGGAGATCCTCTTCTATCATGAGTTCCCTGGAACTCTTCTGTACCATTGCATTGGTGAGAAGAATATAGTCCATCACAGTAGGTCAACACTCAATGTTGATGATACTGTGTACAAGGTTCTTCTGGTTCTACTCATCTCACTCATCATCAGCTCACGTAAGACCCTCCAGGTTTCTCTGAACTCCTCCTGCTCATCATTTCTTACAGCACAATAGTATTCCATTGTATTAATATACCACAACTTGTCCAGCCATTCCCCAATTGATGGGCACCCCCTCAACTTCCAATTCCTTGCTACCACGTAAAGAGCAGCTATAAATATTTTTGTACATGTGGGTCCCTTTCCCCCTTCCATGATCTCTTTGGGAAAAAGACCTAAAAGTGGAATTGCTGGGTCAAAGGGTATGCACAGCTTTATCGCCCTTTGGGCATAATTCCAAATTGCTCTCCAGAATGGTTGGATCAGTTCACAGCTCCACCAACAATGCATTAGTGTTCCAATTTTCCCACAGCTTCTCCCACATTTATTATCTTCCTTTTTTGTCATTTTAGCCAATCTGATAGGTGTCAGAGTTGTTTTAATTTGCATCTCTCTAATCATTAGAGATTTAGAGCATTTTTTCATATGGGAATAGATAGCTTTGGTTTCTTCATCAGAAAACTGCCTGTTCATATTCTTTGACCATTTCTCAATTGGGGAATGACTTGGATTCTTATAAATTTGATTTAATTCTCTATATATTTTAGAGATGAGGCCTTTATCAGAAGTACTGGCCTAAAAAATTGTTTCCCAGCTTTCTGCCTCCCTTCTAATTTTGGATGCATTGCTTCTGTTTGTACAAAAATTTTTTAATTTAATATAATCAAAATCATCCATTTTGCATTTTATAATATACGCTATCTCTTGTTTGGTCAAAAACTGTTTTTCTTTCCAAAGATCTGATAGGTACACTATTCCTTTCTCTCCTAATTTACCTATGGTATCACCTCTTATGTCTAAATCATGTATCCATTTTGACCTTATTTTAGTATAAGGTGTAAGATGTTGGTCTATGCCTAATTTCTGCCATACTATCTTCCAGTTTTCCCAGCAGTTTTTGTCAAATACTGAGTTCCTATCCCAGAAGTTGGAGTCTTTGGGTTTATCAAACACTACATTACTAGTGTCATTTACTACTGCATTTCCTGAGCCTAGCCTATTCCATTGATCTACCACTCTATTTTTTAGCTCTATTTTCTAGATGTATAAAATAATTTTTAGGTAGTTTGATTGGTATGGCACTGAATAAGTAAATTAATTTAGGCAGTATTGTCATTTTTACTATATTAGCTCTGCCTATCCATGAGCAATTGATATCTTTCCAATTATTTAGATCTGATTTGATTTGTGTGAAGAGTGTTTGGTAGTTGTGTTCATAGACTTCCTGGGTTTGTCTTGGCAAGTAGACTCCCAAGTATTTTATATTATCTACCGTTACTTTAAATGGAATTTCTCTTTCTATCTCTTGCTGCTGGACTTTGTTGGTCATGTATAGAAATGCTGATGATTTATGTGGATTTATTTTATATCCTGCTACTTTGCTAAAGTTGTTAATTGTTTCAAGTAATTTTTGAGTTGATTCTCTAGGATTCTTTAAGTATACCATCATATCATCTGCAAAGAGTGATAGTTTTGTTTCCTCCTTGCCTATTCTAATTCCTTTAATTCCTTTTTCTTCTCTGATTGCTAAAGCTAACATTTCTAGTACAATATTAAATAATAGGGGTGATAATGGACATCCCTGTTTCACCCTTGATCACTTGCTGTAATCTCCTTGCTAATATCATATTTAAGATTTTAGCATCAATATACATTAGGGAAATTGGTCTATAATTTTCTTTCTCTGTTTTTGCTTTGCCTGGTTTTGGTATCACCACCATATTTGTGTCATAAAATGAATTTGGTAGAACTCCTTCACCTATTTTTCCAAATAATTTGTATAATATTGGAATTAATTGTTCTTTAAATGTTTGGTAAAATTCACCCGTAAACCCATCTGGCCCTGGGGATTTTTTCTTAGGGAGTTCATTAATGGCTTGTTCAATTTCTTTTTCTAATATGGGTTTATTTAAGGATTTTATTTCTTCTTCCATTAACCTGGGCAGTTTGTATTTTTGTAAATATTCATCCATTTCATTTAGATTGTCAAATTTATTGGCATACAGTTGGGCAAAATAATTCCTAATTATTGATTTAATTTCCACTTCATTGGTGGTAGCATCAACCTTTTCATTTTTGATACTGGTAATTTGGCTTTCTTCTTTCTTTTTTTTAATCAAATTAACCAATATTTTATCTATTTTATTGTTTTTTTTTTCATAAAACCAGCTCTTAGATTTATTGATTAATTCTATAGTTTTTTTTCCTTTCAATCTTATTAATTTCTCCTTTAATTTTCAGGATCTCTAATTTAGTGTCTAATTGGGGATTTCTAATTTGTTCTTTTTCTAGCTTTTTAAGTTGCATGCCCAATTCATTAATCTCCTCTTTCTCTTTTTTATTCATGTAAGCATTTAGAGCTATAAATTTTCCCCTAAGCACTGCTTTGGCTGCATCCCATAGATTTTGGTATGTTGTCTCATTATTGTCATTCTCTTGGATAAAGTTATTGTTTCTATGATTGGTTGTTTGGCCCATTCATTCTTTAGAATGAAATTATTTAGTTTCCAATTGATTTTCATTCTACTTTTCCCTGGCTCTTTCTTACATGTAATTTTTATTGCATCATGATCTGAGAAGGATGCATTTACTATTTCTGCCTTTCTACATTTGACTATGATGTTTTTGTGCCCTAATACATGGTCAATTTTTGAAAATGTGGCATGTACTGCTGAGAAAAAGGTATATTCCTTTCTATCCCCATTCAATTTTCTCCAGACATCTATCATGTCTAACTTTTCTAGTAATCTATTCACCTCTTTCACTTCTTTCTTATTTACTTTTTGGCTAGATTTATCTAATTCTGAGAGGGGGAGATTCAGATCCCCCACTAGTATAGTATTACTGTCTAATTCCTCTTGTAACTCATTTAACTTCTCCTCTAAGAACTTGGATGCTATACCACTTGGTGCATACATATTTAATATTGATATTACTTCATTATCTATAGTACCTTTAAGTAAGATGTAATTTCCTTCCTTATCTCTTTTAATGAGATCTATTTTTGCCTGCACTTTGTCTGAGATAAGGATTGCTACCCCTGCCTTTTTTACTTTAGCTGAGGCATAATATATTCTACTCCAGCCTTTTACCTTTACTCTGTGTGTATCTCTTCAAATGTGTTTCTTGTAAACAGCATATTGTAGGATTCTGGTTTTTAATCCACTCTGCAATTCGTTTCCGTTTTATAGCAGAGTTCATCCCATTCACATTCACAGTTATTATTACTGCCTGTCTATTCCCCTCCATTCTATTTACCCCTCCCTTTGTACTTTTCCCCCCTTCTTTCACCCTATTCCTTCTCACCGATGTTTTACTTCTTACCCCTGCCTCCCCCGATCTGCCCTCCCTTTTTATCACCCCCTCTCTTTTCTTTACCCTTTTCTCCCTTGCTTTTGTCCTCCCTTCTATCAGTCCCCCCCTTTCCCTTCCCCTTTTGCTTCCCTAAAGAATGAGTTAAGTTTCTTTATCCCAATGAACGTATATGTTATTCCCTCTTTGAGTCAAGTGTCTGAAGCTGGATTTGAACCCACGTACTCCTGAATCCAGGGCCAGTGCTTTACCCAAGTGAATTTTTTAAGGCAGTGTTTTCTTCAATGAGATTATGCACCTTTTTTTCCATTTGGCCAGATGATTTTTTTTTTTTTTTAGTGAGGCAATTGGGGTTAAGTGACTTGCCCAGGGTCACACAGCTAGTAAGTGTTAAGTGTCTGAGGCTGGATTTGAACTCAGGTACTCCTGACTCCAAGGCCTGTGCTCTATCCACTGCGCCACCTAGCTGCCCCCAGATGAATTTTTTTAAGGTATTGTTTTCTTCAGTGAGATTATGCACCTTTTTTTTCCATTTGGCCAAATGAATTTTTTAAGGCTTTGTTTTCTTCAGTGAAATTATGTGCTTCCTTTTCCAAGCTGCTGATTCTTTTTTCATAGTTTTCTTGTTTTGCTTTCATTTCTCTCCCCATTTTTTCTTCTACCTATCACAATTGATTTTTAAAATCCTTTTTGAGCTCTTCCAGGAAGGCTTTTTGTTCTTGAGACCAATTCACCTTCCCTCCTGAGGCTTCACATGTAGGCAATTTGAGGCTATTGTCATCATCTGAGTTTGTGTTGGCTTCTTCCCTATTGATACAGAAGCTCTCAATGGAGAGGGCTCTTTTTTGCTTCTTACTCATTATTGCAGCTTATTTATTTATTTTTTAAGTTGAGGTCTGCTCTGGGGGCACCAGGGTCCCTGTTTTGGGCTTCTTGTGCAGGGGTATAGGTGCTGTATGACCGGGTTTTTACTCTGAGGCCTTTATGGTGTGTGGAGATCCCCCGCTCTGCACTTCCTGTCTGATTGTGCTCGGCCAGCCAGGCACCGGAGCCTGGCCGTCTGATCCCGCCTGACCCGTTCTTGGCCCTCTCGGCCGGTGCAAGTAGGTTTTTCCACTGTCCTTCTTGGCCACCAGATTTTTGAACCAGGTTCCAGGGGCCTCGGTTGTTCGGCTGTGGCCCGCAGCTCCTGCTGACTTGCCCCGACCCCCTCAGTGCTGGGTTGCTGCCCTGCGCTAGGTCTCCCTTTTGCCCAAGTCAGACCGACCTTTTCCTGAAGTCTTCTAAATTATCTCTGGTTGGAGGACTGTGTCTCTCTGTCTCTTTGCAGGTTCTGTAGTTTCAGAATCCGTCCAGAGGCTTGATTTAATGTTTGTTTTGAGGGAACAGAAGGAGAGCTCAGGCAGCTTGCTGCTTCCTCTCCACCATCTTGGCTCCGCCCTCTCTAATTGTTTTTAATAAAGATGAATGTTTTATTTTTTTCCCCCAGTGATGGTGATAAATTTGATCTGACCTAACCATATATTCTTAAATCTCCTATTTATGACCAGTGCTCTGAATCTGCAAAATGTCAGATCAGGGTTAGAAGTACTGTCTCAATAGAAATGAACAAAATTAATTCTAAGAGAAAGTTTGAATAATAGCATACTGTTTGAAGAAGCTTTTTGGAAAATTAGTTCTTGGATAGATACACTTTGGAAAATCAAGAAGACTAGAGGACAAAAAGAACTGTGGCATGTTTCCCCCCTTTTACACTATGCACTATTAGTTGATAAATGTTGTATAGCATCTAGAACACCTTTCAAGGAAAAAAATATAAAAATAAATGAATGATATAAAATTCAACTTCATTCAATGAAGCTGAAATGCTAGTTCTAATTCTATAGCTAAAAATCCTATAATTATCAAATTCTAATAGATGTCTATGCTATTTTATTGGAGTCAGTAGAAACAGGGAATAAAATAATGCTGATGCCCAGTTGTTTTTTTGTATTGAATTAGAAAGCAACAGGATGCATTCTGAACTGAAGAAAGGAGTGGCACTATTTTCTGGGCTATCTTCTTGCTTTGCCATCCAGCATATCCTCTACCTGCGACCTATTTCAGCCAACTTAATACCATTTCCTCTCATTTCCCCCACACTTCTTGCTCTGGGACTAGGAGTCAAATAAGTACTACCATGCCTGTAAAGGACATGTCAATTGCTTGTCCTATGACTTTAATATCCAAGTGACTTCCCAAACCATGACACTCCTTGACTCTTCCTAGATGTGCTGCTGACTCTTTACATTTGAAAACCAGGCCTCAGCTACAATCTGATCCAAGAACTTCGTAGCTTCTGGGGTTACCCATACAATGAAACATCCAGTTGCAATGCTGGCCATTTCTTACATTGATGACTTCCTCCAGGAACCTCCACTCTGGTGAGGGACACAGGCTGGTCAATAATTCTCCTCCTGCCTCTGCTTTTAACTTTCTAGCTTCTCCTCAAATGCCCTGGCTTTTTAGCTCCCTTCTATTTAATTGCTTTCCCCATCAGAATATAAGTTCTATGAGGCTCAAGACTTTTTGTCTTTTGCTTCTATTTATTTCCTTAGAATTGAGCTCAGTGCCAGACACATTGTAAGCAGTTAATAAATACCTGGTCTTGCCCCGGCTGTGTATGTGTGTTCAGTGGTTTTTCAGTTGTGTCCAACTCTTCATGACCCCAATGAGTTTTTCTTGTCAAAGAAACTGGAATGACCTGACATTTCCTTTTCCAATTCATTTTATAGATGAGGAAATTGAGTCAAACAGGTTTAAGGTAAAACAGCTAGTAAGTGTCTAAGGCTAGATGTGAAGTGAGGAAGATGAGTCTTCTTGACTCAAGGCCCAGCACTCTATCCACTGCACCATTCAATATATGTTTTCTTTCCCCTTTACAATACACTCATCTAGAGCTCTAGATGAGCTGAATTCATCTGGTCCAGATGACTTTATATATTTTATAAATATAGCATTAATATGTTTATATAGAGATGAGAGCTATGAGACACAAATATATACATGGGCAGAAAAAAACATTTTACTGTTTTTTTCTGATGGTCCTATATATTGATATATGATGACAGAATTCTGGTCAAAATAATTGAGACAGTCTCTAATTTTTTATTATGTGATTTGATCTGTATCATTCATTGTACTTTACATCAAACCAGGGCAAATATGTAATTTGGAGGTCTAATCTTATTTTTTTTTTAAAGACTGGCATATTTTTATCTTTCTTTGACATATTTCCTTTGTTGTTTTTGAAAAATATGACATTACTTTAACTGGTATGTCCTTAAATATAACTTATTTTTTCATCTTTAATGCTAAAAGAATTTTTCCTTTGTAATTTGGTAGTTTTAAAAATCCTATATTACAATCCCTCATCCTGGGGTAAAGGAGAATTTCCATTCTCAAAGGCTATGCCAGTATATTCCAAGCTTGAGAAGGTACTATCACAATGGACCAAGTTTACCTTTTTAGATCTAACCTAGTGAAATATAAGGAAGCTCATCCTAAATAGACTTTAAACTGAATGTTGATCATCTAATTGTGAAATATATGTTCAATGACCAATGAGAAGATATATTGCTGGAGAAGCGAGATCATATATAAACTGATATTCTTCATGTAGATAAAATTAAAAGAGAGAAACTAGCTAAAGGGAAGAACAGCTCCCAGGTATTCCTTGGAAGAGAAAGAAGGGGACAGAATTAGTTTTTCCATATACCCAAAGGAAATGAGAAACATCATTTCAGAGGCTATTTGGTCACCTTTTGTCATAATAATCATCATAAGTCTTTGCAAAAAGACCACAATGAAAATGACTGCAGTTTATGAACCAATCTTTTTGCAAAGGAAAAAGTAGAAAAATTCGATGAAGAGCTAAACTAGGACCCTTCAAATGAAATCTCTGATCAAAGATGACCTCAGTACAAAGGCAGAAATAAGTAAGAATGGTGAGAAATACATCAGCAAGCAAGGTTTGGGAAGAAAGAATGAAAAATGTCAAAAATGTAAAGAACACCCAGACTTTTGCCTGGAGGATGGAGGATTCCTGTTCGGTTTGTACAAATTAACTCATAAATGTGGTTGCTTATTTCTGTTTCTGTTTTGGACTAAACCTACATTAAAGAAATAACATTTGAAGTGATCTTCTAAGTTACTTGGAAACAATTTTTCAGTGTGGCTAGAATACTGGATATGCAATAAAGAAGATCTGGGTTCATATCTCTGCAAAACTTAGAGCTATGTGACCTTGGTGAAATCAGTTTACCTAAGTATCTCAGTTCCCTCATTTGAAGAATGAGGAAGTTGGACTTTTTAGGTTTAAATCTTTATTAATCTGTGATTTCTTCTGTGCAAACTGTCTCTACTACACTTACTATATGCATGTTTTTGAATTCTGTAGCCTTTTAAGGCACTGGCTGTATGACATGATAACTTGACTTCTCATTGATCTAGGAAATTCTCTAACATTATAAGCTGGAGAGGAAGGTAGAGACCAGTGATTTTACTATACGAATAAAATCATAAGCCCAGTCCCTATTGCTAGGTGTCTCATATCTATGTATATATGTCCATGTTATCTTCCTCATTACAATGCAAGCTCCTTGAGAACAGAAAAGATTCTTGCTTTTGCTTCATATTCCCAGTGTTCAACATAGGCACTGTGACACATAGTAAAAACCAAATAAATGCCTGGGGATTGATAAGGGAGTTATCCTTGAATCATGTCTGTCTATAGTCAGACCAACAACTTATCAGAGAAAAAAATGAAAATTAGTAGAAATCTAGAGAAAGAAAATGACAAGTAAATTAAAATGACCAAGTAAAGCTATTGTGAGAATATTATCATGGGGCTTCAGGGATAAAAAATAGCAGAACAGGCAGAAAGTAAAAAATCTAATCTCATGGCAAGCATGCAGAAATTGCACTGAAGAAAATAAAGACATGAAAAGCAGAAAGATTGGGGCAAGTATATACAGAGGAGGTCTATGCTGGAAATAACACAATTATGAGGACATTAATGGACAATTACTACAAGGTATCTGAAATAGGGGAAGATCCTGAAGACACAGAAAAAAAATTCTGTACCTTATTAATACTAGAAAACAAAAATGACAGAAAATAATGAAAATTCTGTCCACTATGCCACCTACCTGTCCACTGGAAGATATAAATAACTACTCAAAAGACTTATCTGACCATCCACATAGAGAAGAGTGGCCTTTAGGTTTGATGGCTGAACTATGAGGAAGTTTTATTTTCTGCCTTGGGCTAAGTAAGGGTAGCTGGTAGGATGGGGCATGGTCAGGAGCACAGGAATTAATCCTAGCAGTTTTAAGTCCTATAGACTGCTTTTGGGGAGTGGACTTGAGGACATCTACCACACCTGGTTTAGATGGGATAAACTAGGGGGTGGTATTCACTTGGCTTGGTCAGTACCATATACTGGACAGATAAAGGGAAGGTATTCTCCCCTCCTTTACCCAGGACTAGTTGCAATATAAAGGTAGCTAGCAGTTCCTGGGGCCTTTCTGGGGTGCCCTCATCAGTAGCAGGGAGTAATAATGGAGGGACAGGGGCTTGGTTCCACAAGCTAGGCTCCTGGGACTGCTTTGGTTAAGCCAGTCTCCAGACATACTGTGTCTCTAGACCTGAGGAGCTAAGGCTAGTTCACAGAAAGAAAGGCTGTAAATTGAGCAAAGGTCAGTTCCCTTTCTCTGCATCCACCACATCCTAAAAACCCAGTTTAGCAGGGAGCTAGGAGGTAGTAGTTAGAAGTGACATGTGTAATATACCAGGTCAAGGTCAGCAGCTACTCTGAGGTTACAGGTTTACGTATCAGCCTGACTCCTAAGGCATCAGCTTTACTTTCATTCTCTCTCTATTTCCAGGTAGTTCTCTAGAATTTATATTTATTTTTTTTCTAAGTCCCTTTTTAGTGAGAACACAGAGATCATATTGTAAAGACATACCACTCCCTTTTGAGGTTTTGTTTTGTTATTTTCTGATGGGGATAATCTCCAACAGTATAAGTCTTAATAATGTCACATTTTTCTTGAATAATTTTCTCTTTTAGAGCGGTTAGCCTTAAAAGTTTAACTTATTTATTCTTTGAATTTCTTGAATATGGCTTTCCAAAAATCCCCTACTTGACTATCACATTAATCTGAGAATGACATTTTCTCTTATGATTCTTACCATTTCTACTTCAAACAATTCCTTATTTTTTAAACAGAATTACATAAACAGTAACAAATTTTCTCATCATATTCTTTACCTTCTGAAAAGACAATTAAGTAGGAGGAAAGTCAAATAAAATGTCTTTAAAAATACACTTGATAGAAGCTTTACTATAAAGCAGCAGTCATCAAAACTATTTGGTACTGGCTAAGAAAGAGAGTGGTGGATCAGTGGAATAGGTTAGGCACAGGAGACATAGTAGTAAATGACTTTAGTAATGTACTGTTTGATAAACCCAAAGACTCCAGCTTCTGGGATAGGAACTCAGTATTTGACAAAAACTGCTGGGAAAACTGAAAGACAGTATGGCAGAAATTAGGCAGAGACCAACATCTTATACCTTATACTAAAATAAGGTCAAAATGGGTACATGATTTAGACATAAAAGGTGATGCCATAGGTAAATTAGGAGAGGAAGGAATAGTTTACCTCTCAGATTTAAGGAAAGGAGAACAGTTTATGACCAAACAAGAGATAGAGAATGTTATGAAATACAAAATGGATGATTTTGATTACATTTTAAGTTAAAAAGTTTTTGTACAAACAGAAGCAATGCACCCAAAATTAGAAGGGAGACAGAAAGCTGGGAAACAATTTTTATAGCAAATATTTCTGATAAAGGCCTCATTTCTAAAATACATCAGGAACTAAATCAAATTTATAAGAATGCAAGTCATTCCCTAATTGAAAAATGGTCAAAGGATATGTGTCAAGATAATGGAATGTGATAGATGAGATATAGCAAATATTCAGGGGCCCACCTGGAGACTGAGCTAAACTGATTGAATTAGATATGGCAACTAACTGTTGACTGCTTACTAGATTGTAAGCACATCTGGCAGGTACTTAAGAAAGTAATTGTTCTCAGAAGCTAACAACTTTGAACTTTGACTACTTTTGGGCTCAGTGAACCAATCAGCTTGAAGAACCTCCCATTTCTGGGAGGGGAACAGGAAGGAGGAAGCAGATGCTGTCGAGAGGACTGGGCCTCTTTGGCTGCAAGAGATCGACATGGTAGCAGGGAACTTCACAGGGGAGTCTTTAGGAAGTTTCAGATGGCCAGGTTATAGGAAATCTGTTCTCAATCTTTCTCTTTCTTTTACTATCTTTCAATAAACCCTTAAAAAACCTAAACTCGTTTAACAGTGATTTTAGTCAATTTCCTCCCAAAATTGGGGGGACATATTAGAACCCAAATTTAGAAATTTAAATTACACATATATGAACAGGCAGTTTTCTGATGAAGAAATCAAAGCTATCTATTGCCATATAAAAAATGGTCTAAATCACTATTGATTAGAGAAATGCAAATTAAAACAACTTTGAAGTAATACCTGACACCTATCAGATTGGCTAATATGACAAAAAAGGAAAATAATAAATGTGAGAGAAGCTGTGGAAAAACTGGAACACTAATGCATTGTTGGTGGAGCTTTGAACTGATCCAACCATTCTGGAGAGCAATTTGGAACTATGTATACCCAAAGGGCTATAAAGCTGTTGTATATCCTTTGACCCAGCAATATCACTATTAGGGCTTTTCCCCAAAGAGACCATAAAAAAGGGAAAAGGACCCACATGTACAAAATTATTTATAGCTGCTCTTTTTGTGGTGGCAAGGAATTGGAAATTGAGGGGATACCCATCAACTGGGGAATGGCTGAACAAGTTGTGGTATATGAATGTAATGGAATACTACTGTGCTGTAAGAAACGATGAGTAGGCAGATTTCAGAGAAACCTGGAAGGACTTACATGAACTGATGCTGCATGAGAGGAGCAGAACAGGAGAATATTGTACACAGAATCAACAACATTGTGTTTTGATCAACTGTGATAGACTTGGGGGCAACTAGGTGGAACAGTGGATAAAGAACCGGCCCTGGATTCAAGAGGACCTGAGTTCAAATCCGGCCTCAGACACTTGACACTTACTAGCTGTGTGACCCTGGGCAAGTCACTTAACCCTCATTACTCCACAAAAAACCAAACCAAAACAAACCCAAACAAAAAAACTGTGATAGACTTGACTCTTCTCAGCAATACAATGGTCCAAGATAGTTCCAAAGGACTCATGGTGGAAAATGCTCTACAAATTCAGAAAAAAAGAACTATGTAATCTAGATGAAGATTGAACCATACTATTTTTTTCTTTTTTGAGGTTTTTCCTTTTTGCTCTGATTCTTCTGTCACAGCATGACTAATGCAGAAATATATTTAATGTGATTGTACATATATAACCTATATCAGATTGCTTGCTGTCTTGAGAAGGGTGGGAAAAAAATTTTGAAGCTAGAAATCTTATAAAAACAAATGTTGAAAACTATCTCTACAAAGAACTACAAAATAATAAGATATTTTTATGAAAAAATATACTTGATAAAAAATTACAATTCTGAACAGAGAACTGGTGCCAAGTTGATAAAATGAGACAACAATAGAAGGGGTCAGTTCTATGAATGAATTCTTCTACCTAAGCAGCATATGGTCCACAAATTGACAAGAAAATTTCAAGTTAAATAAAGAATGCCAGGTTTTCTGAAATTTGCCTGCTCTTCATTTCTTACAACACAATAGTATTGCATTATATTCATATACCACAACTCATTCCCCAATTAATGGGAATCCCCATAATTTCCAATTATTTGCCACAACAAAAGGAGCCGCTATAAATATTTTTGTACATGTGGGCTCTTTTCCCTTTTTTATGATCTCTTTGGGACACAGGCTTAGTAGAACTTCCTGTTCATATTCTTTCACCATTTCTCAATTGGGGAATGATTTGCATTCTTAGAAATTTGATTCAGTTCTACTGAAGTTCTATTTGAGAAACGAGGACTTTATCAGAAACACGGGCTGTAAAAATTGTACCTGAGCTTTCTGATTTCCTTCTAATCTTGGTTGCATTGCAAAATTATGTATTTTACTGTTTGTTTTTTTTCCAGAAATCCTGATTTTGACCCCTTCCTTTTTACTTTGGTTGAAGCATAATAAATTCTGCTCTAGCTCCTTATTTTAACTCTGTGTTTCTATGTTTCATGTGTTTTTCTTGTAAACAATATAGTGTTGGAATGTTGTTTATAATCTATTCTATCTGCTTCCATTTTATAGTGAGTTCATCTCATTCATATTCACAGTTACGATTACTAACTCTGCATTTTCCTCTGTCCTTTTTTTTTCTGATACTTCTGCTTTTTTTATCCTGTTCCTTCTCTAAAATATTTTGCTTCTGACCACTACCCTTCTATCATCTACCCTCTTCTATCATCCCTCCCATCCCCTTCACTTCATATTTCCTTGTTAACTAAGACTGATTCCTATACCTCATTGATACCTATATATTTCCCTCTTAAATATAATTTAGATATGAATGAGACTCAAATGTTTCCCACCCCACACCGCATTTTCCCCTCCATTGTAAAATTTCTTCCTCTCCCCTTCACATTAGACTGAGCTCCTTGAGAGCCGGGACTGTCTTTTGCATTTCTTTTTTATTCTCCAATGCTTGAAACAGTTCTGTCTGACACATAGTAAGGGTGCTTGTTGATTTGTCTTGAAATAACCTTTAACACTTTAACAATCCTATCTAGAAAAACAAGGTTTAAGAAAGAGCTATCCAAATAAGATTGATTACTAATGAAAGAATCATAAGGAGTACAATTTAGTCTGATTTTTCACAAGTCTGAAGTGCATCTTATAGTAATCTGATTTGAATGGCAAATGAGGCAGAATGCATAGAATCATCTCACTATAAAAATGATGTTACTATATCATCTGCATCTATCTAAAGTATGAAACAAATATATCATTTTAGACTGAAATTAAAGCTTGCTGGAAATAATTTTTCTTTATATTGTTTGGAATTAAAAACATATGAAACTGATCAATTAAGAATATTCTGTTCTCGTGTGTGTTTCAGAGTGTATCTGTATCCTAAGGCAATGGAACAATTTTTTAAATTGTAATAAAAACAAATTGTTGACTTTAACTTAAGAAAATTGTTGCCTGAATGACTAAATACTTTAGCAAAACAAAATAAATCCTTCTCTATACTGTATTATACATGAATTGTGTCATGTACAGGTAACTAGGCATTATTTAACAAAATATTTACCTCTTCTCTTTAATTTTTGTTTCTATATTTTGAGAAGGGACAGAATCCACCTGAATCTTTAGATAAGGAATCACACTGATGTATATTAGTGTCAATCATCACCAAAATGCTTCTTATATGTTAGCATGAATTACCTAAGCTAATAAGTCATTGATATAGAATCCAGAAAGTTACTAGTCAAAAGTTACTAGTCACTGGTCTTGTCTTTGGCAGATTTTTTTTTTAATTTTAAAGGAAAAACAAATTATAGCGCATCTCCTTTGACTGCCAGGGGTAGAGTCACTTCTAAAACACAGAAATAATCAAATCCATCATCTATTATATGTAAGATAATGAAAGAAGAGTTAAATTCCTGTTTATTATATAGCTTCTAGATTTTTAAAGTACTTTGAGGTAGGGACCAACTCTAACCACTAACCATGTATTACTAATTACTGAACTCCTCAAGGGCAGGTACTGTCTTTTGCCATTCTTTGTATTCCCAGCCCTTACCATAGTACTTGGCATGTAGTAGACTCTTTTATTTTTAGTTTGTTTTTTTGTTTTTTTTAGTGAGGCAATCGGGGTTAAGTGACTTGCCCAGGGTCACACAGCTAGTAAGTGTTGTCTGAGGCCGGATTTGAACTCAGGTACTCCTGACTCCAGGGCCAGTGCTCTATCCACTGCGCCACCTAGCTGCCCCTAGTAGATTCTTAATAAATGTTTAATGATTAACTGGCTGACTGAACTGGGCAATGAGCTTTTTACCAAGCTGGCACATTTGTTTAGTATTTATCTGTATCTGAAGTCAGATGAAAAGGTCCCATGTTTCTTAGGGTATTATAGTGGCAAAACAAATGGTAACGCCTCTTCTTTTATATTATTTCCACTCAAAAAATCATATTAATTTCTGATTGTTAAACCACTTGACAATGACAAGGATGTTAGTGAAAAGAACTTTCTTTTGTGTGTCTTTGGTAGCTGGGAAGACCCATAGGCTGGACTGTACTCATCTGCCTACTGCTAGCAACTGGTTGGTCAGCAGTTGTTAGGGAAAGAAAAGTCTGGTTTGTGCATGATTGATCTTATGGCCTTTGCTGTGTTAGAAGTCCTTTTTTTCCCTTGATATACCATTACTGTGATGCTGAGCTTAAATTTTCTTTGTTTCTTCCATTTCTTACATACTGAGAATTTTTTTAACAAACAGTATCCCACCAAACATCAAATTCTATTCCATTAAAATGGGAAGCTTGATTCCATTATTTTAATGTAGTAAATAGAATAAGGAAACTGGAGAGAAAAAAACCCAGAAGTTTAGTCTCTTATGCTATCTGATTTTTTTCTTCTTTAAAAATCACTTAAAATCTTATTACTTGCAATGTATCTTAAAGTTAATATGCAGGATTATGTGTGGGGAAAATATAGTTCAATCATTTTTGATAGGGCTAAGGCCCAGGATTCAACACTGTAAGATACAGAAATAAACATTTTAAAATTCCAGCATGATAAAAAAAAATAGTTTACTACTTATTTCAGGCAATCTTCATTATGTAATGTATACATATATTGTATATGTGTGATATATACTTAGAGCTCTTTCTCTGTCAAAAGGAGAATACCTATAATACTGATTCTCACACTAACATGAAACCTATCACATGATGGGTGCTTAATAGATGTTTATGAACTGCCTAATTAATCTCCCTCTTTTATGCTTCCTCACTTGATAGTTATAATAGGATGATCACTAAGCAAAACTAACTCTGTTACTATCTATGAATGAATCTTTTATTATTAATTTAGCAGACCCATGGAAGGCATCCTATTGAAGGATAATCTATAAAGATGCCTTTGGGTATACCAAATCAAACGCTTTAAAAAATAAAGAAAACTTTTAACATATCTTATATTCTTTATACCTTATAGTCAATTATGTAGTTATAAAGATGTAGTCTACTAGAGGAACCAATGAGATACTACTGGGGAAAGTGCTTAGCACACAGCCCAGCACATAGTAGGTGCTACATAAAATGTTTCCTCCCTTCCCTTTCTCATTGATTGGTACGTTATTTTTTTTTTCTTTTCTTTCTTTCTTTCTTTTTTTTTTTGCAGGGCAATGGGGGTTAAGTGACTTGCCCAGGATCACACAGCTAGTAAGTGTCAAGTGTCTGAGGCCGCATTTGAACTCAGATCCTCCTGAATCCAGGACCTGTGCTTCATTCACTGCGCCACCTAGCTGCCCCTTGGTACAACATTGTTAATCATCTTTTTAACACAATATATCATTAGTAATACCTTTGATTTCAAAAAATTGTTAGGCTCTTCCCTAGTTCTTCACATGATCAACATCCTATTGTATTAACCCACTGTAGCCCAGGATTATTCTGTTTACAAATTTTATTTTTTCTCTTTATTTACAAATTTTATATACTTTTCTTATTGTACTGACAGACCCAGATCAAAGAGTCTAATATCAGTGCTGATAAATTTTGTAAAATTCTTAGCTTTTTAGAAGAAATTAATGTGATGATATTAATAAGTACAATGGAGTCACATCATATGCACATTTAACTTAGTAAATTAAACTACATAGGCTCAATAACAATCAAAATAGATTGATTTTGAAAATAATTGATAAAGTGTCAGTGATTTGTCTCTATATTCTACTCAATAAGTATATATGCCATGGAGTGTCAGATGAAGGATGTGTGATCAGTTCTGTGCTCAGTTGGTCCCAGTTCTCCTATGTTCTCTTTTAAAAAGTAGGTAACATAGACAAGTAAAATGGTGCTCCAACCTATCATTACAATGAAAGATTTTGCTGGTTCTCTCTCTCTCTTTTTTTTTTTTGCTGGGCAATTGGGGTTAAGTGACTTGCCCATGGTCATACAGCTAGTAAGTGTCAAGTGTCTGAGGACAGATTTGAACTCAGGTCCTCCTGAATCCAGGGCCGGTGCTTTATCCACTGAGTCACCTAGCTGCCCCTGTTGGTTCTCTTAATCAGTGACAGATGACAATTTGTTTGGTTATTCTTTCATTACAATAGCATTTGCATAGGCAGGAACCAGGTCCAAATATTCATTCTTTTTTTTTTTCTGCTTAGTTTTAGTTTCAGAATTCTAACATTGGGTTCAGCCAAAAGCCTTGTCTCAGCGGATGGGCCAGGAGGTTACCCTACTTTTGTCTCTTCTTCATGCTTAAACCTCTATTGGTGGCCAGTATCATAATTCCATATATGACAGGGTATCTTTTTCTTTTGACTTTTGTGGCAAAATTATCATTATTTAAAATTTATAATAGAATTATGCCAATACCTGGTGGATAAAGACCCACATTTCAATTAAAGATCAGCAGATTAACTTTTGTTCATTCTTTACTCTGGTCTTAAGAAAAATTTAGATTTGTATACAACAATTCTTTTTGTTTATTCTTTCCAAAATTTGTAACAAGCAAATTATCATAGAACTCATAAATCTTTTCAGTCTGTGCAGTAGGTTGCAAGCTTTTCAGGGACAGGTTTTCCCTGATGATTATGTCATCTTGTCCTCTTTTTGGGGGCTTGGAATATGGAAATCAGCTCTGCACAATTCCATAGATCAACATATCTATTGCTGAAGCCTTTTTGTTTTTAAGGGAATAGAACAATGTAGATAATTAGTCAAGTTATTTCAATGTGTTACTTGGCTTTGATGAACTATTTCCTGTCTTTTAAAGGGTGAGCATCTTGCCTTCTTAGTGTGACTCTCAAATTCATCATATTCCAAAGACAGTCTATTCGTTCTGCTTAGGCTGGTAGAACAAATCTGAGGTACTCTATTACTTAAGACTCCAATTGTGCTCCCCCTTTAATTTCCTTGTGTCCTTGAATACATCATGGTGAAACAGAAGTAACATTAACATGGTGCCATGAATACCTTCTAATAAAATCACATATGAGTAAAACCCTTTCAATAGCATTTTCCCACTAATCAACAATTTTATTGCCAGCTAAGTAATTATCTATTTTTGCATTTTGCTAACTGAACAAGAAGCTCTTGTTCCTTCTTCTCTAGCTCAAAAGCATAGCTGAATGTTATGAAAAATAAAATTTATATTACTGTTTATAGCAACTATCTAAGCTCTATTTGATGATGCCAATTGGCTTCTCTTAAAGAGACCCTTACCCTTTTCCAGCTCCTACTTTCTAAAGATCAGTGTCTTTGCACTGTAGTTTACTGAAAAGATATGTAGTTATTAAAGGTAATTTTAACAATATGTAATTGTTTATTCAGCACTGTCTTTAGAACCCAGTAAGATGTGACTCCATAATAATTCAAGTTAGTTCTAAGTACTTGCTCTGAAATCAGAAAATCAGGGTTTTAATCCCACTTTAGAGGACCTAAGTAGTACAGGATAGAGTACTAGGCCTAAAATGAGTAAGCCCTGAGTTCAACTTCAGCCTCAGATCCTTACTATGTTGACCTCAGGACAATCACTTAATCACTTTCTGCCTCAGTTTCCTTTTTTTTTTTTTTTGGTGAGGCAATTGGGGTTAAGTGATTTGCCCAGGGTCATTGAACTCAGGTCCTCCTGAATCCAGGGCCAGTGCCCTATCCACTGTGCCACCTAGCAGCCCTCTGCCTCAGTTTCCTTAGCTGAAAACTAATATAATACTTGTAAAGCACTTAGCATAATGCCTGGCACACAACAGCATTATACAAATGCTAGTTGCTGCTGTTGTTACTACTAATATTGGCACCCCCTCACCCCCTCCACCACTTCTGTTACCTACTACTTGTGTTTTATGACTTTAGGCAGGTCATATAATATGCTTGGGTCTCAGTTTCCTCACCTGTAAAAACTAAGAGGGATGAACTAGATATCCTCTGAGGTTTCTTCTGGGTTTTGAGCTAAGACACTAAGAATTGAAGGTATGTTATTGTGAAGGCATATTATAGTCTACTATGTACTGTCATCTCCCCTTAAAAACTGTTATTTCACATTAAATTATAGGAGTGGAGACATAGATGTTTGATTACATACAACCATTCTATTTCCTTTTTTTAAGTTCTAAAGAGGTTACTGTGTAACAAAGATCAGAAAAATTTTATTCTTGATGGGTTTGTAAAAACATATGAAATGTTGATTTAGATTATATTTTTAAAATTCTACCAAGAATATTCCTTTTTGTGGATAACTGCACCTGTGGGGGAAACCCCTGGTAATTAATACCTCATTATGGTTTTAAAACTCAGAAATGTACATCATATATTTTTAATGTTCTGCAAAAGGTAATTATTAGTTGTCAATGCTAATTACATGGAGAAAATGAAAACTACTTAATTTCATGTTAAATTTATCATGCACATGTTTTAGTGAATGTAGTTTTTGAAAAGACAAGTTTAGTGTGATTACAACAGTTCAATTATGATGGAATGGCATTATTGAATTATAAACTTCAAAAGGTATTTTCAGATATCTGATGTGTATATAAAGTCCATCTACATCTATTAAATTTTCTGGTTCAGGGAAAAAAGTACTTATTTTTAAGAAAAAATATTAAGGTAGGTGATCATGAAAAGAGGAACATGATAATTTTCTAGAAAAAAATAATCTGAAAATTAAAAGGAATCTTGGCTTTTGGGTTGTTTTACTTTGTTTTATAAATATATGCTCTTGTCCTATTTGAAGACTTTGAAGGAGACTCTGAAGTTAGGCTTCCTGACTTAAGAGTAGATTCAATGGACATATTTCATATTATGTTTCTAACTGTTGCAGAACTCTCCTATCAACACAAATAAGGCACATTTAAGAATTAATACTAAGATCAGTTCCTGGATCATAGATCTGTAACTGGAAAGGGTCTTCTAGGAAATCTAATTTAGCCATTTCATTTTACAGATTATTTGCCCAGGATCACACTGAGAGCAGAGCAAAAATCTGAACTCAGATACTGGGACTCCCTCTTTTCACTGTACTATGTGGGGCAGGCAGGATTTTATACTCATTATTTTAGGGTTAAACCTCATGGCTTAAACTATTATTACAATAAAAATGTTATTCAAATTGTTGGCTTATGATATATACTCATTATAGGTCTAGGTGTGGGTCACATGGTTCAAAAAGTAAAATAAGGTAATTTTTAATTCCATGAACTAGAAGCATCAAAATTCTTACTTGAAATATTCATTGTCATTATCAATGAATGTTCATTGTAAAAGACAATAACATGACAATATTTAACTATCAAATTCTTTAATATACAATTCCACATATAAATGATGCTGTCATTAGTAAGCTTTTATTTTTATTCAGAATTTCATAACCACTAAAAAGAATTCAAGTAAATTTAGAATTTAGCAAAGAATTTACAAGTCAAATAATAAAGATATTTTTCAACTGAAAGCACCTGCTTTCCAAACTCCAAATCAGATGCATATTTAAGTGGAATTTAAAGACTCAATTTAATTTTTTTTAGTTTAGATATTTTCGACAATACTATGATATAACAATATATCCCAGATGTTATAATTAGGAATGCTTTTTTTTCAACATGTAACATTTTGCCTCTTTACTGCTGCCTGAAATTATAAGTTTATTTATGTTCACATTTCAGATGAAAGAGCACAACTTTTAATTGTTAGCAGCTGTAATATCAAAGTGTGCTGATTATACAAGCGAAGGCGGTATGTGTATTGTCATAATCCTAAGAACCATACTGTGGCTTGTCTATACGCTACTGAATTACTTTATTGTAGGTTTGCTTTTCGAGTTAATCCTTTCTCGATGAGGCTCTGAAACACTATGATTTGTTAATATTAATAATAGTTATTGTAAAAATGCCCCAAAGTTTTTTTTAATCCAAGTGGATTGACTGTAATACTATATTTCAAACATGTAGTCTTATTATAAAACACATACTCAAATTTTTAAACAAGTATTTAAATCCAAAAATATTACACCACTTTTGAAAGCAACTGCTAAGAAAAACCACAAGGTGATATGAATATATATATATATATATATACACACACATATAAAAATGCACATGATTGCTCTTCTGTTATATTAAATATAAATATTCACATAAAGTATAGATACATTAAAAATTAAATTATGTTTTTCAAGACAAGGAATGGACTCTCTAAAACTGTTAATTTTTTTCCACAGTAAGTATGCACTATAACTGTGCTGATTCTATTTTGTTCTATTATTTTAAAATGCAGTTACAAAGATTCAGATAATAAGAGGCCATTCTAATTCACATAATGGCATATATCACTTGTCTCTTTGTCAATGAGACGTTTGAAAGCATCTTTTTATTAGAAACACAAATCAATATACCCAAGGGATTGCAATAACTGCTTCAGGCAATTTGTATTATCATTTCATCCTTGATGTTCCTGCTCTGAGCAACTTATTATTATGAATGGCGTGAAAATGGCAACCTGTCACAATTGATTTTTCCTAACCTCCTGTAAGAATTTTCCCTTTCTTAAATGTAATCAAGTATCATTCTTTTAAATATGTCTAAGGCTAGCTTATAAGCAGTCTATAACTCCTTTTGCAATCCTTATAATTTAAACTTTCTCAAAATTATATTGTAAAGATAATTACATAAGCATAAAAACTTTCTATTTGTATACTTTTAAAAGAAAATCCCTCATTGCTCTAAGTAAATAGTTTTCAATCATTTAAGTATGTACTGTAATAATGTTTAAACACTGGTTCGAGCATTGGTTTTGTGAAGCAACTGTGAGCAAGAATATTCTGTTGATGGAGGTGAAATTCAAGCATTTATCTTTCCCTTTGAATTTATATTTTATCTAATAAGGAAAATCAAAGAACTGTATTTTTACTTTCCATAGCTAGAGAAAGATTACTACACAAAAACAGTATTCATCCAAAGGGACAACTAGGGATATCTGATAACACTAAGTTTGTTTGTAAAAGAATTTCAAATACTTTAAGAGATTTCTCATGCTCAATGTATTATCAATATTTAAGGTAGGAGTATAGGAATTTGGTAAAACTGTAGGACTTAGGACCAAATGAATGAATGGAACTCTAACCATTTACCAGTTATATGGTTTCTCTAAAAAACAACAACTATCATTCCTGGTAGCTGTTACAAGTTTTCTTCTTCCCAGAAACATATAGAAAATGCCTTAGCTCAAAGCAATAACATGCCATTTTTTTTTTTGAGACGAGATTACAAGAAATCAAACTTAAGGAAAGTTAGGAGAAATTGAATACTGAAGAGATGTAACATCATTGAAATTTCTAAGGCAGACACTGAAGAGATAGGAAAAATGGATGGAATGACTAGCAGTTAGAGGGGGAAAATTGGTGGCAAAAAAGTCTGGGAATTTAGGCTGTTATCCATTGTCCTATAAATCTTTACTTGTAAAAAGTCAAGAAAAATCTGTAAAGTGCATTTTCTGTGCTAGGCACCGTACAGAGCATGGCAGTTAAAAGAAAGGCATAAAGAGTTCCTGCCCTCAAGAGGCTCACAGTCTTAAGGGGAAAACATGCATATTACTATGCCAAATGAGATACATAGGGTAAACTGGAGGGAATCTCATAGAGAAGGCACTAGCACTTGGGTAGATCAAGAGGCAGGACTAGCTGAAAACTTTAGCTGAAACTTGGAAGAATTATGTACCCATGTGCCTAACAGCGTGCTGTTCTGTTGGGGGAAGCAAAAGTAAAATATTTTCTACTAATTTTGTAAAAGAGGAAAATTCAACCAGAAATTAGGAGACACAGGTTTTATTTCTAGCTTCACTACAAACTGTATGTAGGTCACTTAGCCTCCCTAGTCCTGACCTAACTATGCTTTTCTATTACTAAAATAAATATATGTATCTGTTCGGTATCCTCCTCCCTCTTGGCCATTCTGTTAGGTGACAGCTATCTAATCTCATCATCTGTAATATGTTAACAGATACTCATTAACTTTCAGGTAACATTTGTAAAATGAAACAAGGACCTTCTGACTGCAAAGGTAAGGTTTTAGACTGGCTGAAAAGATTTTATGGCACTCAACTCTTATCACATCCTTCACAACCAAAATATGCAGAGTACTGGGGCATTTCAGTAATAATGTCATGTTCATCATATTCACAATACCTGTGAATTACAGACTTGGATAATATCTTTAGTCATTTTTCTAGTTTAATGAATTTCACTTCATTTTTATCTCTATTTTTTATTGAGAAGCCTTCTCTCCTTCACTACCCTTGATTATTTAAATTTTATTTCCCAAACGAGATATACATTAAGTATAGTAACCCACCTGGTATTTATTCTATACAATGTGGTTTATTCAAGTATGTTTTATAAATTTTTCCCAAACTTTTACTGTATGATGATTTGTTAGCCTTCTTAGTTGTAGCAAAACATTCATTACTGTCATCAGGAAAATTCCCTGAGGAAATAGGACTCCTGGATCTCTTTCCTGTTTTGTAAATGTCAGTTCAGAGTTTAACCCCTTATAAGTATATTTTTAATTTATTTTTCTTCGATCTTAAACTTGTCCAGATGAAATTCATCTGTCATTTTTTTTGCCCATTCATATAGTCTAGGTGATCTTCTGTCAGTGGTGTTTTAACATGTAGAAGAGCTTACTTTTATATGCACACACAGACATTACACTGTGTAATCTCTCCTGAAGATATGTCTATTTTAAATGCAAAATAAGTCTTGCCTGAGGATCTATTGCTGATAACCCAACTCTTAAAAATGATTCATAAAAAATTGTTTTATCATTTATTTTGTGATCTTTTTTCTGAGCACTATGCCCATAAAGGGATAGGGAGAGGGGGAGAACCACCCAATTCCTTAACCATTTGGAGGTAAAAACCAGTTAGTAGAAATATAGAAAAGAAACAAAACAAAACAAAACAAAAATAGACGTCATTATTAGGGAGCACTTAAGTGCTTAATGAATATTAGTTAGTCTAATTAAGAAAATAATATAGACTAAAAGGAGCACATAAAGAAGTACATTAGGAGAAAGTCTTAAAAGCTATAGTTCCCCTCAAAATATTATCATAAACAATTCTATATTCACCTCTACTTTAAAAACTTTTTTAAATGAAAAAATGAGAATAAAAGAAGTTAAATATCTGCTATTATCTAGAATATTTTCTTTATCTACAAAAAGAAAAAATTCCTTCATTTTTGCTTTGTAATATTCCTGTAATAGAACTATATTACATAGACAATTCTATCCCTAGCAACAATTAACTTTTTAAGATAGTAATTTTGAGTAAACAAAAAAATTACAATGAACATAAACAAAAATCAGAGTTTTTTTTTCTAAATGACTGTATTTTCTGTTGGATTTATATGTAAATACCAGTAACAAAATGTCTTTCCTTTTATTAGTTGAAATACATAATAAATAGATACAGACATAGTTTCCCACCAAGTGAAGAAGATTTATCCATGCAAATTCCATTAGAGGTAATTGGAGTTAAACACATAATTCTCTTGTGTACTGGTGTAAGAAGAGTATCTTGGTTTATATTCTGAAGGAAAGGCAGTTAATAGAAACTTGGAGTGCTGGCACAACAGTGTTACAAATAGAGGTACTCTAGTAAGATTTGTTGGCATTTTCCTGATTTTTGAAGGATTAGTTAGTTCAGATTATATTTAAATGAAACAACAGCATAAACAGAAATATATATTTAAAGTTTTTATACCACTATGATACACAATTCTAAAAACTTCCTTTAAAATTACCTAAACACAAAATGTACTCTATAAAAACCTATTTTTAATGTCAGGCTAAAATGCACTAAATTACATAATAAATTAGTATTAATTTTCATATACAATTTTTTAAGACTGACATAAAACTTCTGAGTTTGCTTCATTATTGATATCTTCATATCATCTTCTTAGAATTCCTCCAAAAATGTTCACCATTTAAGTTACTTTATATTCAACAATCCTAGTAATACAAATAAGGTTATAATAGCCTACAGAACTGATCTTTAATATCCACCATAATTCTTCTAAAAAGTTAATGGCTCTGAAAATACTATCAATATAAATATCACTGAAGCAAATAAAATATTTTTGAAACATTATTAAAATTACTATGAAAAATTGATTTGAAAACTCTGAATAGTATATTCTAAAAATGAAGTATGAAAAATGAGCTAGTATATCTTGACCTTGCAAATGAATTCAGAGACCCACAATTACCTATATAATTCTGGCTATATTTTGTATGCTATTTAAATTGGGATTTTTTTTTAAGTGAAGGGTGTTAAATGTACCCTGATAAATAAGTCAATTTAAGTTGCTGAAAACAAACAATTAGAAATTTATCTTAGTGGACAAAGAATTATAGCACTATTACACAGTAGTACTATGTCAAATCATCAAGTAAATTAAGACTGCTGCTTGTTTAAATGATTCTTATGTGGTAAACTAAAAATGAACAAACTTTGCTGAATTATATATACTTTAAGATCACTGAAAAGAAAAATTAAATTAATTGAAAAAGCCACTTTTTAATCTAGCCTACCTTGTTTTTTGGATTGGATGTATTCATTACACTTCGAGTTTCTTTTCCAGTGTAAATAACAACACCTATTACAGTTCCTATAAAAATATAAAGACAGTCCTTTAAACAAAATTGTCCATCAATTGAGAAACAAAAATTAAATTAAAATCTAATATATAATGATTTTGCTAGAAAAATACAAGAATATTGATTATATCATCTATACATTAACTTGACACTACATGGCAATTGTCTAGTTTAAGAAAAGACTCCTTGAACTTCAAATCTGTGTATATGTATGGGAAGGAAGAAGAGGAATTCAGGTAATATTTCAGTAGAAAAAATAAGAGAATATTTAATATTCAAATGATTACTCATATAATCTAAATATGCCTTTTTGTTTACACATAAATCTTAGAGGAGAATTAAATGACTAAACCTTTTCATCACCATCACGAAGTGTTAATAGCCTTTCATTAGAATCCATGAAAGTGATAATATCCTTTCCCTGACGTCAGTGAAAGTAATAGCACCCTTTCATTACTGTCACTTAAAAGAGATGCTGAATCATTAACTGTCCAAAATATTAACATTTGAACTTAAAAACTTTAAAAATCAAAAAAGTGTTAGAAAAGTTATATTAAGGTTTATTTTTAAAGCAAGTTTCCAATTAGTACATAAAAATATGAAAGTCATAAATACTTAAATATGGTTTGTAGAATCTTATGTTTTCTGGTATACATTTATGTATAAAAGAGTACAGTATAGAATCTTTACAAAAACAGTCTATTCCACTGTTAGTCATATTGTTCCTTAAAAGTTGTTTTATTTTTTACAAAACAGATCCACATAATTTTAGTGGGAAAATGATTATACACTATTCTAAGGAGGGTCAGGGATTAAAAAAGCTTATGATGGGGGCAGCTAGGTGGCGCAGTGGATAAAGCACTGGTCTTGGATTCAGGAGGACCTGAGTTCAAATCCAGCCTTAGACACTTGACACTAGCTGTGTGACCCTGGGCAAGTCACTTAACCCTCATTGCCCCACAAAACAAAAAAGCTTATGATGTTACTGCATGACTTTTACACTTTAATAATCTGAAACCTCTGATATCAGTATACAGAATGATGCTACTTTAAATGCACATTATTTTTCATTAACTTAATATACATGCAAAAAACCTGGAAAGACAATTAAGAGAAATTTAGGGAACTCATATTTTTAATAAGAATATTATCAACAAGATTAACTATAATACTATAATGACAGACTTTTAAGCTACTGTAAATGGATCTGGTCCATATTAATTTTGTCCTAAAATTTAAAATGTATCACAAGAACAAACAAGGAAGTTGGAAAATATTATGTTACAATATATTCAGATGACAATTAATTGATACTAACTAATGTTATAGGAATACAGTTATATACACAGTAAAAGGGGTCACATGAAGTGCTGGTAATTAGAAATATTTGTTCATTTAAGTAATCAATATTACCTTAAATAATAATTATACATATTTCCCATGTGAAGTAACTGACCAAGATATTAAAATAAATGCTACATTAGAAATACTGAAAAATTTAAAATTTAAAATATACATATTCTAATTCTTCATTGCAGAAGATAAGACAATAAATACCTTACCTTTAAATTAAATATAGAATCTGGTCAATATATCTTGTCTACGTCAAACATTTTTTGTCTGTTTCATTCAAAACATGAATGCACCATTGGAATTAGGGAAACATGATGTCAGAGCATGGCCATTTATGACCTTTTATGTTATTATTATATTATAGCTATTATATATATAATATTATAACTATTATAGCTATTTTCAGAATCAAGTTTAGAAAAATAAATAATTATGCTAGATACTATTGTCCAAGAGGGAAGGAAAAAGTCCTTAGTATAAGCAGCACATAAGTGATAATCAAGGAAACTATTACAATTCAAATATTCTCTTAAATGCACTTTAGACAAATAAAATGATCAATATTCTAACAATGATACACATTATACATAAGCATTCACCCCACTCATGCATAGTATTATTTTTCTCATCAAGTCACTCATACACAATAAAATAAGCTAAATCTTAAAATATGGGTCTGAGCGAGGGGGAAATGGCAAAGTAATTAAAAGAAACCTGCAAATAAATGACAAAATGCAAATTTTAAAGTTAACAACACAACTCATAGTTTTATGGCAATTAAAAGTTTACAAAGTGCTTTTCTCATAAGAATTTGGAAAGTATGTAGCTGAATATTACCATTCCCTCTTACAAATAAAAGGCTAAAGTGACTTGCCCATAGTCACATGTCTACTAAGTAACAAAGCTAGGATTTAAATAAATCTAGACCTTAAGACTCCAAGTACCTTGCTCTTCTCCTCAATTATCTCTGAATACTTAAAACAAAAGAAAAAAATCAAAACAAAACAAGTAAACCTCCTCTCCCAAAACAACAACAACAAAACATGAAAATATAATTTCAGGTTAAAATGGATAAAAAATTTTAAAATAAAGGGAATTATTTCCAAAATTACAAATCTTCTGTTTGAATGGGGTACTTTAAAATTGATTTCTCATTTTGAGTGTCAAATTAAACTGTTTTTCTTTGTCTTAAGAATTTTTTCTAAATATAAATGAATATTCAAGTATGCTTTTATTTTTTAAAATATAACTTTCAAAATAAGGATAAAAGTCACATAATTTATGGTTAAAAAACAGAATACAAAACATTCATTTTAATCTGTGAAGTAACAATGAATATTTACAACATTACTTTCTTTAGCTGGTACAGTGTCTAATATGAAAAGTTACAATAATTTTGTTTGGAATATTTAATTATTTTTAAAGCCAATTTCTTTACCTTAGTGTAATTTTGTACATGCTCATGCTATGTTCATGCACACACACACACACACACACACACACACACAACCCAAAATGGTGACAAATCAAATTTTGAATGTGAATTCTTAATTTTGTTTTATTTGTTTGTTTGTTTGTTTTTGTTTTTGTGGGGCGATGAGGGTTAAGTGACTTGCACAGGGTCACACAGCTAGTAAGTGTCAAGTGTTTGAGGCCGGATTTAAACTCCAGTCCTCCTGAATCCAGGGCCAGTGCTCTAACCACTATGCCACCTAGCTGCCCCGAATTCTTAATTTTTAAAAATGTCCTTGATAATTTTTGTTTTTACACCAATCATCTACCCATATGCCTTGCCCCAAACAACTCTCCATTATAACAAAGAAAATTTAGCTAAGCAAAACCAATTATGAAAATCACCAAATCTGACGTTTAGGAATATTTTGCAACCATGGTCTGCAATGTCTCTAATAGAAGAAAAAGGTTTCATCTTATTGGGGAACAAGATGTGTCACCACATTACATCTCAATTAAGTTCCTTTTTAATGTTTCTGTTTATATTATTGTAGTGATTGTATACACACATATACATATATGTTGTATTTTTATCTCACACATATTCCAATTCTGCATTATTTGTTCTTCAACAGCTCATTCTAGAGTTCCCATGTTTCTCTAAACTGCAATTCCTCATCTTTGTAGTTACTTGTGGGCCAATAACATTTCATTTCACTCATATAACCACAGTTTCTGACGTCATTCCCCAATAAATGGAGATAATTAAAAATTAGCAAAAACGAAATGCTTTGTTTTAGGTAAAGTTAATCTTAAACATGGCCAAAATTATTTATGAAGTCTAGCAACTCAATATCTATAGTTTTCGCAGCCAGTTCATGTATAATATCATTAATGTAACAAATTCAAAATTCACCATATGGGTCAATTCCATTATTTCAAAATTTCCTGTTGAAGTATAATTACACAACAGTGGGGGGAAAACAACATTTATTCAGTTATTAGTAAAATTCCTGAATTTCTTACTTCCTTATTTTTATTGGTTCATACAAATTACTTTCAAATTACCATTCTTATTTTGACACAATGATTGACTGATTTCACCTCTGTGGTCTGAAAATTCTTCACTGATGGAGATTGCAACCTCTCCATGATTTTTTATCTGACATATCAACATATTCTTAGGCATTTCTTTCCATAAATTCTCCACACAGAGGTCTCACTGAATACAGTGGAGTCCTCCTTCCTCAGTAGTATCAATGAACCAACTGGCCTACTCATCTATAATCTCTCATTCTTAATTAAATTAAATGAGAGGATATTTGTTAAATGCTTAGTACAGGGGCAGCTAGGTGGCACAGTGGATAAAGCATAGGCCCTGGATTCAGGAGGACCTGAGTGCAAATCTGACCTCAGACACTTAAGAGTGGTTCTCAATCTGCCTCCACTTGGCAAACTGCTAATAGTGGTTCTCTTCCCTCCCCTCAGGACAAGAAGTTTGCCCTTACTGTAGTAAATACTTACCTGAGATAGAGCATTAAAGTACCAGTCAAGACCACTGATATAAAGTCACTGTCAAACTCAGATTATCCAAAACAGAACTCATTGTCTTTTCTACCATTTCCCCAACTTTTCTATTCCTTTCTAGGACACTTCCATCCTTGCAGTTAGTTACCTATGTAAATGATACCACCGTTAGTTTTCTATCAGTGGAGGGGGTTAGCTATTCTCCTAATTTACAGTATGCCTTTTCTTTATAGGTTTTGTTTTTAACTCCAACAAAAACTGCTACTATGAAAAAAATTTTTAAAGCATATTGGTCCTTTCCCTTTGTCTTTGGGGTATGTGCTTAGTAAATGTATAGCTGATTCAAAGAGTTTATAGTATTTAGTGATTTGGGGATATAGATTCAAATTACATTACAGAATGGGTGGACTAATTCATATCTCCATAAGTAGTGCTATATTATACTCCCCCCCTAGTCTAACAATTGCCTTTTCCTTCTTTCTGCATTTTTGAAAATCTGATGATTGTGAGATGTAATTACAGAGTTTAAATGTGCTTCTTTTTCCTATTAGTAATTTAAAACATTTTTTAATATGGTTGCTGATAATTTTAATTTCTTTCATTGAAAACTACCCGGTCATATCCTTTGATCATTTATGTAATGAGGGATTCCTTTTTTTCCCCCCATTTTGGAAATGGGGCAAAATCTGTATAGCAAAGGGAGAAATCTTACCTATAATCTAGGTAAGTCACACCTATAACATTTCTCTGATGTACTAGCACATTAACTCAATCAAAAAAGTAAATAAAGTTAATTGATGAAATCAAACTAATGCATTGTAATTCATCTTCTCCTAGATGTTCATTAACCAGTACTTTACAATATCATCTAAAATTTTCTAAGGAATCAATGTCAAGATCAGGTCAAATGTCTTATTTCATACTTTAGGCAATAGCACAGAGACATTAAGTAACAGGCTTCTAGGCCCACAAAGCAGTCATCATATCCAAGTCTTCAAAATCCAGATTCAGTACTCATAATTTGTAATACCCAGGTCACCCACTATAAAGCCACTGAGTCACAGGTAGCCCATGTGACCTCAGGAGAAAGATTTCCTGAGATTATCTTAAAGAAAAACAAAACAAAACAAAACAAAATGAACTCAGGTAGCTTACATAAGAACCTAGTAAAGAATTTTAAGTTAAGCCAATTGTCTGCCACTACCAGTGTATAACTGAATGTGAACAGGTGTTAGTATATACTAGCGTGTTTCAATCAATTAGTAATTGCAATTGAAGCAGAATATAATAAAATATATAACTAGATTCATTTGACTCCCCCCCAAGACAAATAGATTTTTTTTATCATGTGGCTCACCACTGAAAAAAAATACTGTCACAACAATGTTAGCAGTTTATTATCGTTAAAACACACACACACACTCAAAAATTAGACACTTAACAGAAACACTTTGTAAAGCAAAATCTCTCTAACCTTTCCAGATGGTCTTTTGGAGCAATCCCCCCCCCCCCAGTCTCCTCTCTGCTGTAAAAATGAACTCACTCTCTTTACCTTTATTTCCTCTACTCCATTTCAAGCACACTGTCCTTATATTTACTCGAATATAAAATCCCACCTTCTCCCTCCAACCACTAATGTTTAAACTAAATGTTTAAGACTCTATTATACTTTTTTAAAAAATCCCCAGTCCAGGGGCAGCTAGGTGGTACAGTGGATAAAGCACTGGCCCTGGAGTCAGGAGTACCTGAGTTCAAATCTGGCCTCAGACACTTAACACTTACTAGCTGTGTGACCCTGGGTAAGTCACTTAACCCCCATTGCCCAGCCAAAAAAAAAAAAATCCCCATTCTACTACCTACCTTTCATAAAAATGCAAAGCCAAAAAAAAAAGTAGACCCAGCCCTTAAGAAGCTTTTACTCTATGGTGGAAAATCATGCAAATAGAGAAGTATGTGCATATATGCATGTATACATCTACAGATATATGTATGTGCACACATACATATATACATCTCTTTTTTCCTACTTATCTTTCTAGATTCCATTCACATCATTAACCTTACCACAAGCTAAGTTTTAGTCAAATTACCTTATCTCTTCTCATATGTGTGTATGTGTATGTATACATATATATGCATATGTGCAGTTGACTCTCATTATTTGCAGTACTTATGTTCTATAAAGTCATCTGGAACACTAAATTGGTAACTTCTAAACCACTGCTCCTAAGGTAAATACAGGGTTACAACATTTACTTTAGTACTTTCAGAGTGGCCTCACTTATAGATCAGCAAATTTTCTCTTCTTTTATCTAAATGTGCCATATTGTTGATTCATTAACACTAAACTCACAGCAAAAAGCACTCTAACTTATGCCTGAACAAAGTTTCTTTTGTACACATTATTTCTGTCAGGAACACCACATCCTTCTTGTGCTTAGGAACACTAGCTATTCCTTTAGTTTTATGCCTAAAGCCACTTTAAGTAGTGAAATCACCAACAAAAAACACAAACATGCAAAAATATGTGGTACTAAATAGACCACAAAAAGGACACTTCTTTACAGTAAGAGCTAAAACAAGAAGGCAGAGTCACCTTGAGTCGACCTGAGTTGGGATCATGCTCTAATATTAGGCAACTCAAATTTTTCCTGTTCTCTGCATGCCTTTGAGGGCTATAAGGTGTGTTCAAGGAAAACTAGAATTTCTGGTGGGAAGCTGCCACACCCTTTTCAGGGTTGCTTTCTACCTTTGATTCATCCAATTCTCACCTGTGTTTCCAAGAAGCTGTAGACAGGCAAACCAGGGCTGAAGGTAAATGAAGGCTCACAAACCCTTTAGTGAGTTAGGGGAGATTGTGTACCCCAAGCATGTGAAGACTTCCCTTGGAAAACTGGGTATATGAGAACAATTGTTCCAACAGCCAAAAGGCAGTTGAAGCAGATGCTGTGGAGTAGTTAAGAGGTTGAATAAACCAAGGTCATCCACTGTTGTACCTCAAGTCATCACTAGTCATCTTGATTTTGTCTTATCACTAGACTTTGATGACTCTGGAAGACAGAGTGAAGGCAATAATTTCATGAAACTCTGCCTCACTTAAACACAATTTATGTGTGAAGCAAAAGACACCACCCATACCATTTTATCAATTTTATCTATCTCTAAGTCAAGTGACAAAGTGGCAGATGTGGATACACTGGAATCTGTGGTCACAACCCTGCACATAGGTGGCCTAGGCCTTAGGGTTGTCTTTTCACTGGAAGCAACAGTGGGATTAAGTAGCAACCTGTGTGTCTGGGCAGCCTTTTTGAAAGACCACACTGCTTACCTCCTAGTGTGAGAAAGGGGTAAAAAAGGTACTCTAAAAATAGTCTACTTCACCCAGCCCTGGCCTGCTTGTTGCAGCAGGTGAGGATCACATACTGCTGTCAAAATACAAAAAAATGTACAAAAATGTTTGCAAAAATGATTCAACTCACCATAGTTACATGGAATGTGTGCACTTTTATGGATAACACAAAACCAGTAGACCTGAATGATGAACAACTCTTATTGCAAGGGAACTCAGCAAATATCATAACCAAATAGAAGCCTTAAGTGAAACAAGGCTGACAAATGAAAGCCAGCTTACTAAAATTGGGGCTGGATACGGGTTTTTCTGTAATGACCACAAGGAACGGGAACTCCGTGAAGCTGGTGTAGGTTTTGATCACAAAACCGATCTATTTAACAAGTTTGTATGCCAACCAAAAAGAATGAATGACAGACTCATGACAAAGCAATTGGCACTTGCAGGAGAGAAACATGCCACCACCATGAGTGTGTATGTTCAACACCATGACCAATCCTGATAAGGTCAAAGTAAAAAATGTAGGAAGACCTGGAGACCTTTATGATCAATGTGCCAAGAGGACAAGCTTACAGTTCTGGGTGACTGTAATGTCAAAGTAGGTAGAGATTACAAGATGTGGCAGGGAGTCCTTGGGATGAATGGAGTTGGAAACAGCAACAGCAATGTTTGCTTGCTACTGAAGACTTATGTGTCTCATGACCTTCATCACCAACACTATCTTCCATGTACCTAAATGCAAGAAAACTTCATGGATGCACCCTCGCAGCAAACACTGGCATTTAAGAGACCATGTGAAAGGAGAAGAGATGGACAGGTTGTGAGAGTGATTAAGTCAATGTGTGGCACAAAGTGCTGGACTGATCACAGACTTATCCTCTCCAAGCTAAATATTTGCATTCAACAAAAGTGGAAGCCCCAAGGAAAGATGGCTACCAGAAGACTTAATATCAACAAATTAGAGCACTTCTTAGTGGGAACAGTTTGTTGCTAACTTTGGAGGGAAACCTGAACCAACGCAGGTTTGGCAACAATGGAGCAGAAAAGTAGTGAGCAGCTTCCAGAGACATGATGTACAAAACTGCATTTGCTCACCTGGGCCAGAACATGAAGACTGGTCTGACAAAAATGATGGGGAAATTCAGAAACTGTTTAACAAAAACCAAGAACCCCACAAGGTTTACCAGTGGAATAGTTCGTTTGTCTCTAAGAAGACAAATTTTAAAAGACAGCATTTAACTCCTATCAAAAGTACAAGCAAAGCTTAGGGAGATGTAGAATTCTTGGCTCAGTAAAATAGCAAATGAAATTCAGTGTATACTAATAGTAAGAATCAAAAGTGCTTTTATGATTCCCTGAAGGCTATTTATGGGCCAAAGACCTATGGCTCAGTGCTGCTGGAGTCATAATGATTGTGATAAGGACATGATCCTGGGGAAATGGGCTAAACACTTCCAAAATGTTCTCAACAGACCATCATCGATTAATACTGAAGCCACTGACTCTATATCTGAGGTTGAAGTCAGTTCCTCTACCTGAATATCCAACCAAAGAAAAGGTTTTGAATGTTTTTTGGCTCTTCTCATATGGCAAAGGGCCTGGTACTGATGCCACTTCGGCTGAGATTTACAAGGCAGGGGGTCAACTACTCATAGAAAAGCTGATCAAAGTCTTCCAAGTTATATGGCAAGAAAAGGTTATCTCCCAGGAGTTCAAAGATGTCTCCATTGTCCATCTCTATAAAGGTTAAGGAAACAGAATTGTTCTGTAACAAGCACAGGGGGAGGAGGAGTCTCTCTCAGTCACTGCTGGCAAGATTCTTACCAGACTCCTCCTTAATAGACTGATCCTTCACCTGGAAGATGGTCATCTATCTGAGAGCTGGTGTGGCTTCAGAAAGGGCTGAGAAATGGTTGATATAGTGTTTGCTGCTCAATAACTCCAGAAGAAATGCCAGGAGCAGATCAGAGGTCTGTACACAATGTTTGTCCATCTGACCAATCTGATACTAGGCAAAAGGGCTTGTGAAAAATTATGTCAGAATTTGGATGCCCAGAGAAGTTTATCCATAATGTACCTCAATTTCATGACACCATGCTTCCCTGGGTTCTGTATAGTAGACAATGTTCATGCTTTTCCAGTAACCAATGGAGTGAAGCAAAGCTGTGTGCTTGCTCCCATGTTTTTTTAGCATGATGTTTTCAGCAATGTTGTCAGATGCCTTCAACGAAGACAAAAGAGGCATCAAGGTCAGCTACTGTACTGATGTTTATAAAATGCCTCCAAATAAATTAGAATTTTACCAGATACTTGAAGGCAAAAGAGGAAAAGGATTCTGGGCATGGGGAGAGAGCCTACTGTCTATGCAAAGGTATGGAGTTGGGGGAGGTAATGTCCTGTACTGAAAAAAAAGCAACTTTGTCTAGAAACTAGTACTCATTTTGACTAAAACTTAGTGTGTGAAAGGATGGTAATGTGAATGGAATCTAGAAATATAGGTAGGAGAAAAGAGATCTACCAAGATAGCAGAATAAGAGAAAATTGTATAGCTCAGCTCCCTCCACCCACAACAGATAATATTGTTTAATAATGATGATCATAATAATATTAATATATAGTATTCATATGATGCTTTAAAGTTTGCAAAGCACTTTGTGTATGTTAAATCATTTACATATATTATCTCCATTACTCCATTTAAGATCTAAAAGGAACACAGGCCTAAGAAGTGATTGCAAAATCTCAAGAGAAACCTAGCCCAAGATCATAAATTCAATACAGAGACAAGTGACAAGGGTAGGAATTGTGGATCATGAACTGGCCAGGCCAGGATCTAAGACTGAGCACTTAAAGACTTTCAGAACAGGACTGGGTCAGCAGCACAGTGTCACCCTAAAGGAATGGCAGACTCATTAGCTCCACTTAGAACAGAACAGAGGTAGGCTATCACTAGGGTGATAAGATGTCATTAAGCCTTCCAGCTAAATGACAGAAACTAAGACTAATAACTACCTACTGAAGTTCCACCAAGAGGCATGTTAACAGCTGATTGCTTGGACCCAAACCAGGGTGTGAATGCTGGAAAATCCAGGAGGATAGCTACTAGATCTTGCCCTTAAGCCAACTGTATCAGGGCTGTTGAAAACATGAAGCTCTCTGGCTTTGCCTGCCCCTATAAATCTTGAAGTACACAGCACTCAACACCTAAAACAATGTAGTAGCAAGACCTAAGATGATATAGAGTAAATCCCTATAAGGTGAAGACAGTGTTGTCAGAAAAAAGAGATTGGACTTCACATAAAAAGCCAATCTAGAAGGTAAGACTGGAAGAATGAATAAGCAAAGAAAAAAAGATAAAGAGCTATTATGATGGCAAGTATAAAAACCCAGAAAAGGAGAATAATTCTAAAACACCAATCAAGAAAGTTTCAAATAAAAACAGGCTGGTCACAAGATCACCTAGAATTCTGAGAGGAAAAGAAACGAAGTTTTTTTTTTTTTTTTAAGAATTTAAAATTATGTTATAAGTGAAATGAGAATGAAAGAGTAAGGAATTGGAAAAGAAATGACAGCTTTGGAAAATGGATGTGGAAAGAGAATTAAAAGCTTAGCAAGGAGGTACAATCTCTTATGCAAGTAATAGATTCCTTAAATATTAGAATAAACCAAAGTTAATAACTCTGTAACATATTCATTAACAGAAAATTTGTATCCACATGCTCCATCATAAAAAAACCTTAAACTCTATCAACAGATTTTAATTTCTCAAGCCTTTCATAATCAGTCCAAATACTTACAAACTGTAACTTCAAAACAATATTGCATGTACTAAGAAATTTATATGCCTTTTTTATTTTTATTTTTTAATTAATTTATTTTTTTAGTGAGGCAATTGGGGTTAAGTGACTTGTCCAGGGTCACACAGCTAGTAAGTGTTAAGTGTCTGAGGCCAGATTTGAACTCAGGTACTCCTGACTCCAGGGCCGGTGCTCCATCCACTGCACCACCCAGCCACCCCTTATATGCCTTTTTTTAAAGGGAGAAAAAAACTTTTTCCACAAAAAGCAATATGCACACATAGATGCTCACCTACGCTCACACTCACAAATAGCTGCCTCTTATTTTTCAGTTCCTCCCTAAACCTCTTTAAGTACTTTAAGGAAAAGTGCCAAAGCCAGCCATTCTTTCATCCTCTCAAGCCTTCACTGCAGATTCTCTGTGCTTTTGTTACCATGTCCTCTTGCAGGTAACCTTTTCTTCCAATCAATCTTTATAGCTTCGTTTTACATGTGTTCTTCCCCCCAAGTGAATGTAAGCTCTTTGATGATGGGGACTGTCTTTTTAATTTCATTTGTATTCCCACTATTTTGGCACAATGTCTGGTACACAGTAAGTGCTAAATAAATGGTTTCATATTTGACCAGATGTGACACAATAAAGGTCAATGCCCTTACTATCTAACTGTCTCTATCTCTATCTTTCTATTTTCTGAGCTATCCAAATTTGAGAATTATATGAATATTCTGGCACCAGAAAAGGTTGGGGAGCTGCTGTTTTAAAGAACGAGAATATGAAAGACCCTAGAGTTCCCTGCCTTAATGCAGCACCTGGAGAAAAGTATGGTAGTCCTAAGTTACTTAAGGGTGGTCTTCAATACAGGAAAATAATTCTAAGACATTAGAAAAGGTATTTTTAGAGTCTGCTTAATTGGAGAATAAAACATATACTTCAAAGATACCTTGCTCTATAAGTTCCTAAAAATAGAAACACTAAATCTATTACATGGAAATATGATAAATATGCATATATATGTATTTTTGTATGTCTGTATTTGTTTATATATGTGTCTATATAATTTTGTAGTTTTCGATATTCTTGGATTATAGATTTAAGTCTTTCCTTTGATATCATATACTGGCTATGTCACTACAAACAAGTTACTTAGCTTAACAGTTGTCCTAAATACCTCTCTAAGACTATAAAACAAAAAAAGGTATCAATCTTCATCTTTAAAGGGAGCTTTTATACTAGGAGGATTCACCCACACTGATTAAATAACATCAAGAATCCCTTCAAGAAACAGAAAGCTGGGAAACTATTTTTACAGCCTGGGTTTCTGATAAAGACCTAATTTCTAAAATATATAGGGAACTAAATAAAATTTATAAGAATGCAAGCCTTTTCCAATTAGGAAATGGTCAAAGGACATGAACAGGCAGTTTTTAGATGAAGAAATCAAAGCTTTCTATTGCCATATGAAAAAAATGCTCTAAATTACTATTGATTAGAGAAATGCAAATTAAAACAACTCTGAGGTACCACCTCATACCTATCAGATTAGCTAATATGACAAAAATGGAAAATAATAAATTTTGGAGAAGCTGTGAAAAAATTGGAACACTAATACATAGTTGGTGGAGTTGTGAACTGATCCAACCAAATTGCTCTGGATAGCAATTTGGAACTATGCACAAAAGGGTTATGGGACTGTGCATACCCTTTGATCCAGTAATACCACTACCAGATCTGTATCCCAAAGAGATCATAAAAAAGAAAAAAGGACCCACATGTACAAAAATATTTCTAGCAGAAATATTTGTGGTGGCAAAGATTGGAAATCAAGAGAATGCCTATCAATTAGGGAATGGCTGAACAAGTTGTGGTATATGAATGTAATGGAATACTATTCAGTTGTAAGAAATGATGAGCAGGCAGATTTCAGAAAAACCTGGAAAGGCTTGAGTGGATTGATGCTGAGTGAGATGAGCAGAACCAGGAGAACATTGTACACAGTAACAGCAACACTGTGTGATGATCAGCTGTGATAGACTTGGCTCTTCTCAGCAATGCAATGATCCAAGTCAATTGCAAAGAACTCAGGATGGAAGATGTTCTCCACATCCAGAAAAAAGAACTATGGATTCCGAATGCAGATTGAATCATACTGTTTCTACTTTTGGTTTCGTTTTTTCTTTTTTAAGGTTTTTCCCTTTTATTCTGATTCTTCTTTCACATGACTAATGCAGAAATATGTTTAATGTGATTGTACATATATAAGCTTTATCAGATTGTTTTCTGTCTTGGGGAAGAGGAGGAGAAAAATTTGGAACTAAAAATCTTATGAAAACAAATGCTGAAAACTATCATTACATGTAACTGGAAAATAATAAAATACCTTTATAATTTAAAGAGTGTTAAAGGTGTGGTTGAAATAAAATAGAAATTTAAAGGGGGTAGGGATATGTGTACTATGATATTTTACAAAGTTCAATGGCAAAAGAACAATTTTAAAGCATAATAAACAAAATTTTAAAATGAAGTTTTTAGCTGAAAAAAAAAATGCCCTCTCTCTCTATATTTTTTGCAGGGCATTGAGGGTTAAGTGACTTGCCTAGGGTCAAACAGCCAGTAAGTGTCAAGTGTCTAAGGCCAAATTTGAACTCAGGTCCTCCTGAATCCAGGGCCGGTTCTTTATCCACTGCTCCACCTAGCTGTCCCTAAAAATGCCCTCTATAGAAAATAGATACAGTCTAAGACAAAATACTCCTCCTTATACTGGGAACTCAATATAAAAGAAAAGATAATAAAACATGTCAATTTTTTAAAAAAGTATATATTAGATAAATTTCTGTCCATCTTGCTTCCGATGTATGGCACTGTTACTTGTCAAGGTGATTTTGAGGGCTAACATCAGGACACAAAATGGTGCATAGGGAATTATGTGTTGGGATAGCTCAAAACCCTTCAGCTCTGATTGCTGCTGTCTCGACAATTTTAGATCAGAAAGACCACAAAATCAATAGGGCTAATAGCAAAAAAACAACAACAAACAACAACAACAACAAAACCATATCCTCATTGCCCCACCAAAAAAACAAAACAAACAAAAATACTACAAAATGTATCAATTGGGAATCTATTTACCAAGACACATAAGGGAATTATGTGCATATAATTTTAAAACACTCTTCATTGAAATAAAGACAAATAATTGGAGAAATATTCACTGTTCTTGGATAGGCTTGGGCAATATAATAAAAAGAACAACACTACCTAAATTAACTGACTTATTCAGTGCCATGCCAATTATACTACCAAAAGATTCTATTATAAAGCTTGGAAAAAAATGATGAAAACCATCTGGAAGAAGAAACATCAAGAATATAAATGGAAATAATGACACCATATACACATACACACACACACACATATACATACATGTATGTATATGGAACAGATTAAAAATGTAAGAATAAGATCCATTCCCCAATAGATACGCAGGCAAAGAAGACTAAGCAGCTTTCTAAGGAAGAAATCTAATTTATCAATGGCAATATGAAATAAGTAGAGAAATGTACATCAAAGTATCATATAAAGTTTACACTCACAACCATCAGCTTCACAAGGATGATAAAAATGGAAAATGAACAATACTGAAGGGATTATTAAAAAAAAACAAACAGGTATACTAATGCACTGGTGGCAGAGCTTTGAATTGTTTCAGCTTATCTGGAAAACAATTTAGAACTACATCTTGCCTCCTATCCCTTTCAATGCTAATCCCCCCAAAACCCACCCTAATATTAATTTAAATTAAAACTAAACTGCTTCATGCACTTTGACCCAACTATAACAACATTAGGCCTATGTCCAAAAGAGAAAAAGGAAAAAGGAAAAGGACTGAGGTGCAAAAATAATTTTAGCAATTTTCTTTGAGGTGGCAAAGACCTGAAAACTAAGGAAGTTTCTATTGGAGATGGTAAAATAAATTATGGCATATGACTATAATGAAATATTAATGTGCAATAATGAAATGACAAACAGGGAAGTTTCAGAGAAGCCTGGAAAGACTTTTAAGAACGAATGCAAGGGGTAGCTAGGTGGCACAGTGTATAGAGTCCTGGCTCTGGAGTCAGGAGGACCTGAGTTCAAATCTAGCCTCAGACACTTGACAATGACTAGGACCCTGGGCAAGTCACTTAACCACAACTTCCTCACTAAAAAAAAAAGTACTAATGCGAAATGAAGTGAACAAAATCCATAGAATATCTGCACCTGAATTTGCAGGCTATCAAAATTATTTTAAGAAAAACAACTTAAGAATTGAAAATTCTAGTCAATAAAAGTACAAACTACAATTCCAGAGCCTGAATCTGAAGTATACTACCCACCTCCTGATAGAGATAACGGTTTTAAGTGGCAGAATTAGATATTTTTATTTCTTGTTTTATTCAAACTGGTAGACAGATTAAGTATTTCAGGCATAGAGGATAGTGGGAACAAAGGCACAGAGGTGAAAAAAGGCTTAGAAAAAGTAAGATATAAAAGTGAAGGTTAATAGCACAAAGTAGCTAGAATATGGTGTTCTATGGGTTCAGGCATGGAAATAAGTTCAGGGTTAACAAATACAAAAATGAAACAGTCTCTCCCCTCAAGGAATTCATAGCCTATCAAGGTAGTATGTACATATATAAATATATACATAACATAAAAAAAACTAATTTGGAGAGGCAGAACTAGTAACTAGGAGGATTAGTGAAGGCTTCAAGCAGAAGGTGTTATTAAAACTGACCCATGAAGGAAGTAATAGATCCCAAAATGTAGAGATGAGGAGCTAGTGCATTCCAGACAAGGAAAACTAGTACAAAAGGCATGAGCACAGGAGCTATATGAAGAACAGGAAGGTCAGTCTGGTTGGACTACAAATGCGGCAAGAAACGTAGTTTGGGTCAGTCTGAAAAGGCTTTTAAATTCCAAACAGGAGTTTATAATTTACACTTCAGGTAACGTGGGATCAATGGAAATTTCTGAATTAGGGGGGGATGGTGACAGAGGATATCACCAAATTACTCTCCAGAATATCTGGATTAATTGCACAGCTACAAATAGTACATTAATGTGCTTCTTTTCCCATATTCCCTACAAAATTTGTCGTTTTCCTTTTTTGCCATTGTTCCTAATGTGACAGACAAGAGCTCTGATAAATTTTTACCACCATCTCAAGTCTTACTAGATATTTGGGTAAGGATAACTTTTTGTTGCCTTGCAGTGATACAGTGAATAATTCTACTGTTCTCTTGGTGAATCTACATTATTAAGTCCAGGCTGCCTAAGAATAATGCATCTATAATTTCCAGTGAAAATAATGTGGTCCTAAATTGCTATTATAAGTCTCTGAATTTCTATAGACAAAATTGTAATTGGCCATTTGTTTCATGCTTCTTTTTTTTTATGTATTTCATGTGGATATCACCCATTTTTAATTCCACTTTTTAATCTTAGCTATTTAACTGGTTCCATTTGGAGGCAGAGTACTTTTGGTTATATGCATTAAATCGAATGTTATGTGCCTATCGTCAGTGTTAATCAATCACTGAAGTGATATCTATTACAAAATTACTTCTGTAAGCTTTTAATGTGTTTATCATGTGCTCCAACAATGGTGCAAAACCAATATGAAGTTTGCACACAACTGGCAAAATATTTTGGTTTGTCTGGATGTGAGATTGGCAAATAAAAGCCTTCTTACTGTCGGTCTATCTCATGGCCACTTCTATTTTTATTTCTAACAGGAGGAACATTCATATTTCTAATTTGTTGGATTGTATCTTTTGTTTTTGCTGTACAAGAATACAGAGGAACACCACTTAAATCTTTTATATTCCATGTTAAGCAAAGCATTACTATGGTTTTGAGGAGTGCTACCCTGGGATCCTATGTTGTCCGAACACACTGACTAAAGGGTAGGTAACCTAATCAGTTGGATAGCCAGGACCTAATTTGAAAGGTTGAAGGGTTCCTGCCAAAATTTCAGAGCTGCCACAGTGGTCACAATGATTTCAAAATCCTAAGCACATAGCGACCTGCCCGATGTTTCTCTACTTTTGCTCTTCCTTACCACTGAGGCATGGTTGACAGGTTGTACTTTGAAGGGGTGGTTTTCATTATCATTATCATCATCGTCGTCGTCATCATTCCATTATTATTATACTATACCAAAAGAGCTGAGTTAGAAATAGTCCTGAGGAAAAGACATCACTGTCCTGTTACTCTTCTTTAATGCTGACTCATCCACACACTATTTAACAGGTAGACAAAAATCACCAACTTTAATAGATACATAAAAGAATTAAGATGCAAGGTCTTCTTTATTGAACAAAATTATGTTCAGGAGACTATGGGCAATAGGTATGTCTGTGATAATCACTCAGCATCAGTATGGTTAACTTGCTGAGTTTTCAAGGACAAGTTTAGTTCTATTTTTGTAGTATGAGAACTTGTTATGTGTCAATCCATGGCAAAATTTTGATATTTAATTCTAATAACGATATTATTCTTTTTGTGTGTGCTGAACATATTTACTTATTAATAACAATAGCATTTTTACTTAAAGTTGAATTCCAAATTCTGTCCCTCCTTCTTTTCCCCCCTTGCCTCAGGCAGTAAGCAATGAGATATAGGTTATACTTATGCAGTTATGTAAAACATTACCATATTAGTCATTTTATATAAGAAAACTTGAATAAAAGAAAAAATGAAAGAAAATAAAAAGTAGCATGCTTCAGTTTATGTTGCTGGGTTTTTTTTGGTGAGGCAATTGGGGCTCAGTGACTTGCCCAGGGACACACAGCTAGTAACTGTTGTGTCTGAGGCTGGATTTGAACGCAGGTCCTCCTGAATCCAGGGCCTGTGCTCTATCCACTTCGCCACCTAGCTGCCCCACTTCAGTTTATGTTTAATCAGTATCAGTTCTTTCTTTTGGAGGTGGATAGTATGTTCCTTTGAGATTGTCTTAGATCATTGTATTGTTGAGAATAATTAAGACTTTCAAAGTTCTTCATCAAACAATATTGCTGTCTCTGTGCACAATGTTCTCTTGGTTCTTCTCTCTTCACTAGACATCAGTTCATACAAGTCTTTCCAGGACTTTTTGAAATCATCCTGCTTGTCATTTCTTAATAGCACAGTAATAATCCTTCACCATCAAATACCACACTCCCCAATTGATGGGCATCCCTTTGATTTCCAATTCTTAGCCACCACAAAAAGAGCTGCTAGAAATGTTATTGTACAAATAGTCCCTTTTCTCCTTTTTGGGATGTCTTTGGAATATAAACCTAGCAGTGGTATTGCTGGTTCAAAGGCTATGCATAGTTTTATAGCCCTTTGGGTATATTTCTAAATTGCTTTCCAGAATGGATGGATCTTTTTACAACTCCACCAACAGTGGATTAGTGTCCCAGTTTTTCCCACATGTGCTCCAACATCTAATATTTAACTTTTTGTGATGGGTGTGAAGTGGTACCTCAGAGTATTTTAAATTTGCATTTCTCTGATGAAGAATGATCTAGAGCATTTTTTTCATATGACTATAGATAGCTATGATTACTTTGTCTGAAAGCTGCTTGATCAAATCCTATTGGGGAATGACATGTATTTTTGTAAATTTGATTCAGTTCTCTATATATTTGAGAAACCAGGGCTTTATCACAGATATGTGCTACAAAAATTCTTTACCAATTTTCTTCTTGCCTTATAACTTTTGAGTGCATTAGCTTTGTTTGTGCAAAAGCTTTTAAATTTTATATAATCATAATTATCTATTTTACATTTTGTAATGCTCTCTTGATCTTCTTTGGTCCTAAATTCTTCCCCTGTTCATAAATCTGATAGATAAACTATTACATGCTCTCTTAATGGGCTCATGGTATCCCACTTTATGTGTAAATCATGTTGCCATTTTAACCTAATTTTAGTATATGGTGTGAGATGGTGGACGAGACCTAGTTTCTGTTATACTGTTTTCCAGTTTTCCCAGCAGTTTTTGTCAAATAATGAGTTTTTGTTCCAAAAGTTTGGATCTTTGGGTTTATAAAATACTAGATTTTTGTAATCATTTACTATAGTGTAAGTTGTACCTATTTTATTCCACTGAACCACCTCTCTATTTCTTAGCCAGTACCAGATTGTTTCAATAATTACTGCTTTATAATACAGTTAAGATCTGGTATTGCTAGACCACTTTCTTTCACATTTTTTTTCACTGATTCCCTTGATATCCTTGAGCTTTCATTCTTCCAGATTAATTGTATTATTATTTTTTCTACATTTATAAAATGTTTTTGATAGTTTGGTATGGCACTAAATAAATAAATTAACCTAGGCAGAATTGTCATTTTTATTATATTGGCTTGGCCTACCCATGAGCAATTAATATTTGTCCAGTTGTTTAGATCTGACTTTATTTGTGTGAGGAGTGTTTAAGAGTTGTGTTCATATAGTTCCTGGGTTTGTCTTGGCAGGCAGACTCCCAAGTATTTAATACTGTCTACAATTATTTTAAATGGATTTTCTCTATCTATTGCTGCTGCAATTTGTTGGTTATAGAAATGCTGATGATTTCTGTGGGTTTGTTTTGTATCCTGCAATTTTGCTATTGTTACTAATTTCAAGTAGTTTTTTTAGTTGATTCTCGAGGATTTTCTACATATAACATCATATCATCTGCAAAGAGTGGTAGTTTTGTTTCCTCATTACCTATTTTAATTTCTTTTTCTTATTGCTATAGCTAACATGATTGTTTCTAAGATTTGTTCTTTGACCCACTTGTTTTTAGGATCAGATTATTTAATTTCAAATTAATTTTTAATCTCTCTCTGAATTGTTCATTATTGAATATAATTTTGATTACATTATGATCTGAAAAGGATGTGTTTATTATTTCTGCTCATCTGCATTTGGTTGTGAGGTTTTTATGTGCTAATGTATGGTCAATTTTTGTGTAGGTCACTCTGCTGAGAAGAAAATATATTCTTTACTATTCCCATTTAGTTTTCTCCAGAGATCTATCATATCTAACTTTTCCAGAATTTTATTCATTTCCTTAACTTTGTTCTTATTCATTTTTTGGTTAGATTTATCTAGTTCTGAGAGGGGAAGTTTAAGGTTTCCCCCCATATAGTTTTATTATCTATTTCCTCCTGTAACTCACTCAACTTCTTAAAAAATTTCGATTCTATACCATTTGGTGCATATACAATAAGTATTCCTATGACTTCATTGTGTATGGTACCTTTCAGCAAGATATAGTTTCCTTCTTCATCTCTTTTAAGTAGATCTATTTTTGCTTTTGCTTTGTCTGAAATCATGATTGTTATCTCTGGTTTCTTTGCTTCAGCTGAAGCATAATAGATTCTGTTCCAGCCACTTATGTTTATCCTGTATGTCTCTGCTTCAAATGTGTTTCTTGTAGACAACATATTGTAGATTTTTGTTTTTAATCCATTCTGCTATCTGCTTCCATTTAAAGGGAGAGTTCATCCCATTCACATCTATAGTTATGATAACTTTATTAACCTCCGTGCTATTTTCACTTGTTTATCACCGCCCCCCTGCTTACCCTCTATCCATTTCCGCCTCACAATTTTTTACTTCTGATCATCGTGTTCCCCAATATCTCCCCCCCTGTTTTATCAAACCCCTCCCCTTCTGTTATGCCCATCCCTTTTTTACTTATAGGGTGATAGATTTCTCAGTCCAACTGAGTATGTATGTTATTCCTTCTTAAACCAACTCTGATGAGAGTACGGTTTAATCTTTGCTTGCCAAACCCCTTCCATCTTCCCCTCCATTATAATAGTTCTTTCATGCCTCATTTATGTGGGACAGTTTATCCCATTCAATTTCCCCGCTCCTTTCTCCTTTCATGCAATCCCTTTCTTACCCTTTTATTTTGGGGGGGGGGTATTGTCCCATCAATGTCACCTTATAACCATACTCTCTGTTTACATATAATCCTTCTAATTGCTCTTATAATAAAGTTGTTAATACTTACAAAATATTGTCATCATATAGAAATAAAAACAGTTTAAACATTGAATTTTTTATATTTTTTCTTTCTTGGTTTTTTTTTTTTTACCTTGAGTCTTGTATTTGGTGGTAAAATTTTTTATTCAGTTCTATCCTTTTAGTCAGAAATGCTTGAAAGTCCTCTATATTTCATTAAATGTTCATTTTTCCCCCTGAAAGATTGTATTCAATTTTGCTAGGTAGCTGATTCTTGGTTGTAAATCTAACTCCTTTGCATTCCAGTATATCATATTCCAAGCTCTGTGGTTCTTTAATGTGGACGCTGCCAAATCCTGTGTATTTTGGGCTGGAGTTCCATGATATCTGAATTGTTTCTTTTTGGCAACTTATAATTCTTTCTCCTTCATCTGTGAAATTTGCAATTTGGCTATGATGTTCTTGGGAGCTTTCATTTTGGGATCTTTTTCAGGTGGTGATTGGTGGATTCTTTCAATTTCTATTTTGCCCTCTGGTTCTAATGTATCAGGGCAGTTTTCTTTGACAATTTCTTGAAAGACATTGTCCAGGATATTTTTTTTGATCATAGTTTTCAGGTAGTACAAAAATTCATATAATATCTCTCCTAAATCTATTTTCTAGGTCAGTTGTTTTCCAATGAGAAATTTTACATTTTCTTCTATTTTTTTTTACTCTTTTGATTTTATTTTATCGTATCTTGATGTCTCAAAAAGTCATTAGTTTCCATTTGTTCAATTCTCATTTTTCATGAATTATTTTCTTCAGTGATGTTTTGAACTTTCTTTTCCATTTGGCTAATTCTAGTTTTCTTGGAGTTATTTTTCTCAGTCATGTTTTGTATATCTTTTCCTATGCAATTGACTCTTTTTTCATGATTTTCTTGCATTATTCTTATTTCTTTTCCCAATTTTCCTTCTACTCTAATTTGCTTTTTAAAGTATTTTTTAAGCTCTTCTAGGAATTCTTTTTGGGCCTGAGACCAATTTCTTTGACGTTTCACCTGTATCCATTTTGATACTATTGTCTTCCTCTAAGTTTTATGCCTTGATCTTCCTTATCACCATAATAAATTTTTATTGTCAAGCTTTTTTTTTTTCTGCTCATTTTTATGCCTTTTTTTTTTTTTTTGTAACTTCATATTTTTATGCGACTTGGGCTCTATTTTTCACTGTTCCAAGTTTTTGTGTGGAGGCTTTGGGTCTTTCTGGTATATCTTTTTGGTGGCTTTTACTGGGCTTAGCTGCTTGCTTTCTTTGTAGGGTAAGCCTCCTTTCTGATTGGCATTGGGGGGCTAGTCTTCCCTTTTATCCTTTCCTGGGTATGAGTTGACCTTCTCCAGGGGTGGTGCCCTGCTGCTAGGTTGCTATAGTTAACAGAGTCTGGTGGCTGGCCCTGGAGGAGTGATCTTGTTGCTGGTCTGCCCCAGGGGTGGTACCTTGAAGCTGGGTTGCTATGTTAGCAGGGCTTCTCTGTTAGTATGTCCTGGAGGAATAATTTTGTTGCAGATCTGCCTAAGTGTTGGGGAGCCCTGATGTTCATTTGCTATGGAAAAAGAGTCTTTCTGCTGGTAGGCCCCAGGGGCAGGATCTCCCTACTGGCCAGCCTTTGGCAGGGCTTTACTGCTGGTTAGCAGTGGGGTCAAGGCCTCTCTGGAGGTTTGTGCTGCCGGTGGGGTTTCAGGAGAGGGTGGCTGCTATGCTGCCCAGACTGCCCACTTCCCTAGGAGGTTGCTGGTTTGCAAGGGGGGGAGAAAGAGGGAGCTCACTGGTTGATTGCCCCAGGTTTGGAGCCCTGCTTCAGGTTCCCTGTTATGAGCCTAGCTGCTCCTGCTGCTGCACTTGGAATTCACTTCCCTCCCAACTAGGCAAGGTGGGCTGGTAAACTGCTTCCCTGTTCTTAAGAGTAGTTCTAAGGTGGTTTTCTATTGGTTTGGAGGAAATCTGGAAGAACTTTAGAGAATTCCTTCATTGAAGTGATAGCCAAAAAAAAAAAAAGTGATAGTCACTTGTTCCTAAAGCATTTCTATAAATTTTTGACTCGTTTATCACATACTCCAAGGATGTCTAAAACTTTTCTTCTTTGTGGGTAGTTAGCTAGGTAGTATAGTGGAAAGAGTACTGGGCCTGGAGTTAGAAAAATCTGAGTTCAAATTCAGGCTTGAACACTTAATAGCTGTGTGACTTTGGGCAAATCTCTTAAACTCTGCTTTCCTCAGTTCCCTCAACTGTAAAAAGAAGATCATAATAGCAACTTCCCTCACAGGATGATTGTGAGGATCAAATGAGATAAAATTTGTAAATCACCCAGCAAAGTGCCTGGCACAGAGTAGGTGCTTAATAAATACTTGTTACCTTCCCCTGCTTCTTCCCCCTATCTTTTAGAAAAGAAGTTTCAATCTTTCTATAGCTGTCTTCTGTAGATGAGCCCTCTATTTTGTTACTATTGTATAAGTAATTATTACTATACTTTGTAAATCTATTACAATTCATTTTACGTTTATAAAAGTGTATATTAAGATTGGCATTGGCTAGATATTAACTGCTTTAAATGAGTACTTCCTATTTATATCTGATTTATGGAGACCAGTAAGTCTATTAATGTATTTGAACAACCTTTTCCCCTTAATAGCTTTATAGTAGATGTATCTTGCCTAGGGGAGACCAATATATGCATAAGTAGTACCTTTCTTTGTTCATGGCTCAATTTGAAATCTAGATTCAAGCTTCAGTTTTTATCTTTCCTTAATGCATACATTTATCGAGTTCAAATAATATATTAACTTCATTAGAGAAAAATACCATGATATGGAAGAAATGTTTAATATATGGTTTTGGTGCAGTAATCTGGTTGGATGTCAGAGTGACTTTTTGGTTCATTTCCCTTTAACTTAGAAGGCATATTTACTGCCATTTAAGAAAGATGATAATAGATGAAAGGGTCAGCAAGAACACAATGGGACTAAACTATTTTCTGTAAAAATAACATGTATTATATGGTCTTGACAATATTGGTGGTGGTGTGTTTTCCAGAGGAGAGTTTTTTATGGACACATTGGGTATTATGATGTTCTCAATTTATTTAAATCTATTTTGCTTATTTTTAGGCTAAAAACACACCATGAATGTAGAACTGAGTCAAAAGCTTGGTGATAATCAATAAAAGTGAGGCAAATGTTATAATACTTTTGAGTAGCGTATTCGATAATTACTAAATCAGTAATTAGATGCACTTTATAACCCTGAGATTTTCTGGCATTTAACCTTTTTGCTCCACAACTGATAATTTTTTTTAATGTTTAGAGTTTTTTAGATTTATAAGCTGTGAATGTGTTGTATAAAGTGCATAACCATGTAATTGACAAATATTTAGAGGGATCACTGGTTTTCTCATCTTTTGGCATTAGATCTATGATTCCTTCTGTTAAACAATATAAGACAATAGGCCTGTGTGTGAGGAAGCTAGCAAAGTAAACTAATAATGTAATCTGTATGCCAATATGGGGCACTTGAGCTAATTATAATTACAAAGGGATCAGTTTTCCAGAAGTTAAAGTTTGTTACCTATATCCCAATAGAACTCTAAAACACTCAGCATCACCTTTAAAATATATTACCCCTAAAAAAATTACAGAGGAAATTTTTTTTAAGAAAACACATCATATTAAAGATATTATTTCATTTCTCATCAATAGTGTGGCTGTTCATCATACAACTGCCTGAATAATCTTCCTAAACCACTATTTTGATCACGGAATTCCTCTGCTTAAACACCTCAACCCCCCCCCCCCCAAACAACAACAACAACAACAAACAAAACCAAACAAACAAAAAAAAACCTTCAATGGGTTCCTATTGTCTAAGGTATAAAGTCAAACTCCTTAGCCTGGTATTCAAAGTTCTTTGAAAATTGACTACAATGAGCCTTTCCAGCTTTCTTTCAGAACAATGATTTTTAATCTGTTCCAGTTAAATTGAATTACTTACCACTCCAAAGACTACTACTCACTAAGGAAGGAGAGCTAGACAAGTTAGAAAGAGAAACCCATAGGTATGGATGCTTTCTCACTCCTCATCCCTGTTCAGCTAATTACTTCACTAAGGACTCCAAGAAAATGCTCAATGATATCTCTCCATGAAGATAAATGCATACAGAGGAGAGTATCTGTTAGTGTATTTGTCAGTATGCCAAGCCCTTCTAAGGTGATTTAGCATTAACAGAGCTTAAAAGATGGGGGGGGGGTCCAACTTTACTGTTATGCCAGAATATCAAGTAGGAATACAGAAATTGCCCTAAATGAGGTATACTTATTATACTTCTGCTATAAATTTAGCTATCATCTGCATCAACTTGTAAGGAAATAGTCTCCATATTGGTTAGGCAAGAAAAATGGATTTTTATCTTTGTTTCACTGTATCTATGCACATTTTCACCTGCAAACATTTGGTTCAACATAAAACAGCTGTTCATAGCAGACATCTGTATTATAATGCCAGGTGATTGTAGTTTTGCAATTTGTACCTCATCTTGTCTTCATACTGAAGTATAGAAAAACTCAGCTTTTCCAGAAATTGGAGTTGGGGGATTGGTCTATAATAATAATAATTAAAACAATAGCAATAAAAACTAACATTTTTTATTAACAAGAATAGCTAGCATTTTTAGCTTTACAAATTAGTTTACATACTTTATCTCATTTGATCCTCACAATAACCCTGAAAGGTACATATTATTTATCAGCCTCATTTTACAAATAAAGAAAGGCTAAGAGAGATTGATTTGCCCAGAATCACAGAGTTAAGTAAACATCTGAGGCAGAATTTGAACTCAGGTCTTCTGAACCATAAGTCCAGAACACTATGGACTATGCTATCTATTTATCTATTGTAGATTATTTAGTTTGACTTGAGGATACTGCAGATTCTATCTCATGGTACTAGAGTTCTATTTAGTCTTATCTCTCTGAGTTAATATCTGTATTTCCTTAGGTAAGAAACTTTATTATCTCTGATTTTACTTCTAAAATAGAGATAGCAACATTTATCCCATCTATTACACATGCTTTTTGTGTACATTAAATAAGAATCTAATAAGGGTATACGCTTTCTAATAAAAAGTGCTACGTAAAGGGAGAGGGTTCAGGAATTGCTTGCTTTTAAAATATTTCTCTGTCTGTCTGAAACAAGTACTGGAAGAAAGGTGATCGTCATGACTAAAAAACTTTATAAAATGTATCCTGAGTTTTCACTTTCCATCTAATTTCAGTATTCAACACTTAATAAGGTCGCAAAAATAAATAGAATCCAGCTTTAAGGGAGCACTATCTTCACATGAAATTTCAGGTTTTAAGTATTTGGGGAAAAACCCAATAACTCACTCTCATAGAAAGGATGGATATAAAATGTATTATTCATAAATATATAGTTGCTAATAAGTAAGCTTACATGCAATTTTTCTTGGAGATATCATTATTAGGGAGAAATACAATTAATTATAATATTTACAATTAACTGTTTAGGGCAGTAGAATCAAACACAAATACAAATGGGGGTCACAAAACTATGTGGGTCATAGACTGACTTAGAAAACCACATATTAATATTATGGTCTACTGTATTTTTACCTATTTTGTTAAATATTTCCCAAGTACATTTTAATTTTGTTGGATCAAACTCAGGGCTTCGTATTTGATAACGGTGGTTTAGGAGATTACCTAATCACCATCAAAATCTATAAGTGAATTAAGGTCAGTAATGAAAAGTTTCACTGAAATCTCCAAATTTATGCATTCTATTATTGACCTTGAAATTCAGACATGAAAAATCGGTTTGCTGTAGTTGAAAGAGCATTGAACTTGGTAAAGGACATGAGTTCAAAACTCAGTTCTCTTAACTTATTATCTGTGAGAACTTAGGGAAGTCACTCAACCACAATGAACCTCAGTTTCCCCATCTATAAAAAGAGGAGGTTGGATCAGATGACCTGTGAGTCTTCTCTCAACTTCAGATATATGGTCCTCTGAGTCTAAAAATTATTATGAGGTGATGTTAAATAAAGAAACCTTCATGAAGAAGATGGTAGAGAAGAAAAATAAGAAAAGTCTAAGATAAGAATGAGCAAATGTACAGAGGAAAAAACTAAGTGCTATATGTTAGGAGATAGAAAAGAAGTTGATATAAGAAGAATGGAAGGTTGGGAGAGTATTAAAAAAATCAGGATGACTAAGTATAGAGAGTCCATTTGAGAGAAAGCTGAAATACTGGTGGGAGGGTTTTAAATTTGATGCAGTAAGCATTAGGAGAGCATTCTAAATACTCAAGTAGAGGTATGACATGCCAAACCTGACATTTTAAGAAAAATAATGTTAAATGATGTACACAAAATAATGCAGTAGATCACCCCAGACTTCTGAAAAGCAACTGAAGTTGATAAAATTACTAATATGCTATTATAATCACCAAGTGACAATTACTGATTGTTCTCTGGGTGACTGACACTATGCTAGCTGCCATCAACAACAAAGTGGACCTTTTAATAAGAACTGACAAGACAACAGATACAGCCACATTATAATTTTCCAGAACTAGGCAAATAGCAGCAAAGAAAATGCAGTATGGCATGAAATCTTGCAGAATAGCAGAAGACACACTATCAAGGTCTCTTCCACACCCATACACAATTTCACCCTTGTTGCACCATCTTTGTATGTGAATACAAATGTAAATGTACAAAATATTTCTCACCTGAAGCAACAACCGTGCTTGCCCATAATGTATTTTCTATGCTGAGACTTTCATGAATGGGTGGATCACTATCTTCCTGTTAAAAAAAAATTTCAAATAAGTGATTTTATGCTAGATGAATATATAATGTGCCAAGGACATGGCCATTAAATAAAATAAAATTTGAGCAAATTTTAAAAGCAGCACATTCTAGTATAGGAAAAATGTAGTAAGATAAAACTATTAGTGTTAAAAGAAAATGGAGAAATAATTTAAAAATATTCTTATGAAACACAAAAAATAAACTTTATGTTATTATAGTGTTACAATAATAATATAAGTTTTATAAAAGATAATACATTAAAAAGCAAATTCTAAAGAATTTATTTGGCTGAATAATATTCTCAGAAAAACGTGAAATCTTCAGCACAGATTTAAGTTAATGCCAAGGCATTCATTCAAATATTTATTTAGAACCCACTAGGCACAAAGCTCGGTCACTGATAAATGAACATTTTTTATGAATATGGAGAAATAAAAATACATGTTTCAAACTAATATGGGGAGAAAAATCCTTTTGCAGGTATTATAAAAAAAATCTAAAATAATAATTAACAAAGTTTTATGCCTTCTTAAAGATATTACTTCTATTATGCTATTAGACTTTGTAACTGCCCTCCAAATTAATAAATATAATTTGTATCTTGCTCATTTTTTTCATCAGAAAATATACAAAAATAGTGTGGAATTGTGGATACAGTCAGGGAGACTTTTCTCACCTTATGTGATTGACTGTGTGCTAAGAGAGGCAACTTAATCTCTCTTAATGTCCCAGTCAATCCTTTTTTTTTTTCCTTTCTTTTTGGTGGGGCAATGAGGGTTAAGTGACTTGCCCAGGCTCACACAGCTGGTAAGTGTCAAGTGTCTAAGGCCACATTTGAACTCAGGTACTCCTGAATCCAGGGCTGGTGCTTTATTCACTGTACCACCTAGCTGCCCTCCCAGTCAATTCTCAGTAACTAAAAATTTCATTGCAGTTGCCAATCTACACTTTGAGATAATTTCCTCACTGGCAGTTCCCTACAACAATGAGATCAGAGATCCATACCAGTTTGTATATACACACAAACATAGCATCATATGGCCTATTGAAACACTTGTTATTTACAAGTAAACTTTTTCCCCTGAAGAGAGACATGATTATTCCTGATACCAGTTTTAGCACATTAGTCAGTCTTTGTAAAGCTTTTTAGGTCAGGTTAACCTTCCTTTCTTATCCTTTGCATCAATCACAAGATAACTCCAAAATTTATTTCTATTTTGCTTTCCTGATCTACAAATTAAAAAAAAAAACTGTCATTCTCCCCGATTTATTCTTACTGAAGACATTATATTGTTTATAAACATACTGACAAATCATTCATTTAATAATTTGTACTTGGATATATGTACTTATTTTCCCTGGCTAGAAATGATAGTAAAGATTGTTTTATTCTTCATATTTGTATTATCTGTGCCTGGTATATAGGAGCTACTTAATGAATACACGCTTGATTAATCATAGAAATGACAATGTGGCAAAGAAGAAAAAGTATAAGGATCCAGAGTCAGAAAAGACTCAAACCTGCAAAGGAAAGAAGTGTACTAGATAGATGGCTTTTCAATGCCCTAAAAGCTCTACATCTAATACCTAAATGACTACATAAGACTCCAAAAGCCCTTTCACATCTAAATCCATAATCATATATACAAGAAACTTGCCAAGAAACAACATTAAACTACCTCATCTAATATTTTCCAGGATGTACCATTTTCTTACTTTTTCAAACCTAGAGTAACCTGGTATATTATGTGGTATTCATAACATTTTGTAAAAGACTATTTGAAATAAAAATTGTTTTTAATGCACCAACACTGGTTGGAAAGGATGAAGAAATATTCAATAAACCTCATAAGAACCTCCTAATTAAAACAAAATGAACTTTGTTATTTCACGTGTTTAAAGCAAAAGGGGAAAAAGTTTTGGAACATCTAATTTATCAAAGTATAAGTAAGTCAAGATGAAGGAATAGGAAAAGTGAAAGGCTTGTAAGCAAGATAATCAACATACATCATGAATGTTTTCTTTGTGAAAAGTTGACAAGCATTGGACACAAGTAAACAATTATATCACAACAAAAATAATCTTTGCTGATGTGGGAACCACTCTGGAATCAGCTGAGTGTAGACTTTTTAATAGAAAGAACAGAATAATAAGAAAAAATGGGGAAAAGTATGCAACCAAAACACCTGAATCATGAATTAAACAAGTTACTGGTAATGAAAGATAAGCATAAACAGAAGAAATGATATCAACGTAAATAATATGAAAAAAATTTGGGCGATGACGAATAATTGCCATAAGAAGGGAAAAAAAGGAGTCTAAGAAGCTTCCTTTACTTAGCAAACACTTAACTAACTTGCCAAGTAGAGAGTAATGGTAGCCAAAGACATAAGTGATATAGGAAAAAAACCCCAAAATTTCTTTATAAAAACTTAGGGAAACAGATGATGCACATTTATGTACAATATCATCTCATAAGGCAGAGAGAATCCGTAGAGGGCAAATCCAGTTTAAATAAATGTTTGGGAGAGACCTAAGAGAAACAAGGCAATGCCATCCTGAGGATGATTAAGCGAAGCTGTGGAATGAGGGGAAAAAAAGAAGAAAAATGAAAAAGATCTGCAAAAGTTTTTTATAACACAATATTTTCACCACCAAGGACAGTAGAGCTACTATACTTGAACTTGCATATTAGTTTCAAATCCCAATAGGAGACTAAAATGGCACTAGAGCATGGTGTATATAGAAACACATGGAAAAGCTTATATGAAATAATGCAAAGCAAAGTAAGCTGAAACAGAAAAACAATATACAAAATGTTTAATAATATAAATGGAAATTACAACAAAACAATCAAAACTGAATGCTATGAAATTATAATGAGCAAGCTTACTCTAAAAAAAGACCTATGCAAAAGTGTACCTCACCCCTTCTTCTTTGCAGGGTTAGGAGAATATGAGTGTGGAACACCATAGATAATTTGAGAGTTTAATGATGTATTGAATTTTCAGATATTTATTCTCTTTTTAAAAAAAAAAGTCTTTGTTATAAGGCATGGATTTCTAGGAGGAGGTAGGGAGGGAAGACTGATGGGGAAATGTAGGTAATGTAAAGGTAAAAAAATTTATAAACATTTTATAAATATTATAGCAATTAACAATATTAAGTTTTTAATATTGGCTCATTAAAATAATTTTTATTTTATATACGTACACACATCTAGCTATTTGAGGAAAAACAAAACTAACACGTTATAGTCCACCTATACAACAGTTTTGAGAGTTATTTATATACATATACAAGGCTCTCAATTAGAGTATTATCAAGGAATTTGCAAACTTTTTGAAACATAATTTTACAATGCACTTATCATAAGATGAAAAGATGTAGAAAAAGAACCTTTTCTGCTTATTGTTTTTTATTCTAAAGCTTAGTAAATGCATATTTACATAGATTTCATAGAAATAACACTTATAATAAATAAATCAGATTCAATAGAGCGATTACTGACTTGAAGTCTCTCCTCCAAAAAAAGACCTATCCTGTTCCAAAATTATTATCATTCAAGATTACTTAATAATAGACTTCTGCCTGCAATGATGCTCTCATCATAAACATTAGGGAAGGCATAAAGAGGAAGATATGTGCTCTACTACTGTTCAGTGCAATGGAGATCTAGCAGAAACTTCAAGTTCAAATGAAAATCCCTATAGATGGTGAGGTCTACTTGTATTTACAGGTCATATCCAGCTGGTATCAGAGTTAAAAGATGCCCTTCCTGTAAATAAACAGCTGAAACTAAACAGGACACCCAGAATAAACCATCAATATTCCAAAGAGTCTCTGCAATTATGTTTTTATCTAATACATGATCATCTAGTACTGATGCACAACTATTTTTAAGCAGGTTATCACTGCATATACTACTGTGGGCAAGACTCCTTTAGAAAAAAAAATGGAGTAGCCCTGATAGTTAATAAAAGGGTGAGAAAAGCAGTACTGGGCAATAATCTCAAAGATGACAGAATGATATCTGTTCAAATCCAAAACAAACTTTTCAGCATCATAGTAATATGCTCTAACCACTGATGTAGAAGAGGCCAAAGTTGATCAGTTCAATGAAGATGTAAAACATCTTCTAAAAAGAACACCAAAAAAAAGATTTCATATTCATCATAGGGAACTGGAATAATAAAGTAGAAAATCAAAAGATAATTGGAATAACAGACAGGTTTGGCCTTGGAGTACAAAATGAAGCAAGGTAGAGATAAATAGAGTTTTCTCAAGCTAATTTGCTGTTCATAACACTTTTTCTCAGCAACTCTATACATAGACATCCCCATATGGTCAACACTGTATATCATCACACTGATTATATATATACTTTACAGCTAAAGGTGGAGAAGCTCTATACAGTCAGTTAAAACAAGACCCAAAGGTGACTGTGGCTCAGATTATGAGTATCTTACTGTAAAATTCAAACGTAAACTGAAGAAAGTAGGGAAAACCTTTAGACTACATAGATATAACCTAATTAAAATCCCTTAAGAATATGAAGTGGAGGGGGAAGCTAGGTGGTGCAGTGGATAAAGCACCAGTTCTGTATTCAGGAGGACCTGAGTTCAAATCCAGACTCAGACACTTGACACTTACTAGCTGTGTGACCCTGGGCAAGTCACTTAACCCTCATTGCCTTGCCCCCCAAAAAATTAAAATGAAAGAATATGAAGTGAAGATGCTAAATAGATTTAAGAGATTAGGTCTCCTAGATAAAATGTCTGAAGAACTATGGACAGTGATTCACAATACTGTACAGGAGGCAGCACCAAAAAACATTCCAAAGAATAAGAAGAGCAAAAAAGCAAAATTGCTCTCTGACCAGGCTTTACACATATATATATCGAAATAAGGAAAGCAAAAAAGGTAAAAGAGAAAGGGGAAGACATACCCAAATGAATGCAGAATTCCAGAAAACAACAAGGAGAGATAAGAGAGATAAGAAGCTTTTCTTAAATGGGCAAAGCAAAAAAACAAAACAAAACAAAAAACCCACCACCAACAACAAGAACAAAACCATAGAATAGGAAACACAAGAGATCTCTTCAAAAAAATCAGAGATATCAGTGGAATGTTTGGTGCAAAAATGGGCATGACAAAAGACAAAAAAAGAGGTAGAAACTTAAAAGAAATAGAAGAGATTAATAGGAAGTGGCAAGAATACACAGAAGAACCATACAAGAAAGATCTTAACATCACTAATACAAAACATCTGATAACCTGGATGGTGTGGTTACTGATCTAGAGCCAGACTTCCTGGAGAGTGAAACCAAGTGGCCTTAGGAAGCATTACTAATAGTAAGGCTGGTGGAGGTGAAGGAATTCCAGCTGACTTTTTAAAATCCTAAAAAAAATGATTCTGTTAAAGCGCTGCACTCAATATGCCTGCAAATTTGGAAAACTCAAAAGTGGATGAGATTACTTACCAATCCTAAAGAACGGCAATGACCCTAGTCTCTCCTGACATCTACTCCTACATGTCCAAGTGCCTGGTGAACACTTAATTGTTGGTTTTACATTGATTAATTTATTCATTCACTATAGTCTCAGATGAATAGATAGCTCTACTTGCCAAAGCCAAAATCCTTACATGCACCATGGGTCCCCCATGCCTTTCCCTTTTCTCCAACAGACTACCCCCTTTAGCAACTCCATTCCTCTTATCTTCAACTTCTCCCTACCTACTGGTTCCTTCCCTTCTGCGTACAAATATGCCCATGTTTCCTCCATTTTCACAGCTAGGCAGCACAATGTACAGAGTGCTGGATCTAAAGATGGAAAGAACTGGGGGCAAATCCTGTCTGAGACACTGACTAGATGTCTAACTCTAACATAAATAAGTACCTAACTCTCCATTGCTCAGTCTCTTAAACTATAAATAATAGCACCTACCTCCCAGTGTTGAGCATAAATAAAATAATATTTGTAAAACATTTCCCAAAACTTTAAGTGAAAGAAACATACTAACAGTTTATTATTATGATTATCTCATAAAAAACCCACTCACTTGATACCCGCTTTCCATCATTCTCTCTCATACTATCATCTATCTCTTTGCCCAGATAGGAGCAGTATGAGGAAAGGTATAGAGGTAGATGGAAGCCATTATGGAAGGTCTATAATGTCAGGCTACAGAATCAGAATACAGGATATCATAGTTAGAATACATTTCCACAACTATCTAGAAAAATACATAACATAAAATAAAATCTTTCTACAATATATTCAAAAGTATCTTTAAAAATCCAGATTTTTCTTTAATATTTCAAATGATAGAAAACCTATGCCATGTTTGCTCTTATTCTTATTTGCTTTTATTCAAAAGTTTTTCCTTAAATAATAAAGTTCTCCTTTGATGCCACAGCTACCCCAGATTTAGTGTGATATATTTGGGATAACCAGAATTATGTAAATATGACCCAAGTTTGGTTTTTTCCCCCCTACCAAGAGACCACACAGGAATAATCATTCAAATAATGAAGTATATAACTGGGAAAGAAAAACGAAAAATATTAACGACTAGCATTTCTACAGTGCTTTAGGGTTTATAAAATACTTTACAAATATTATTTTACCCTCACAATAATCATGGAAGATAAATGTTATTGCTATGACCATTTTACACTGGAAGAAACTGAGGCAAACAGAGGATAAGTGACTTGCCCAGGGTCACCAAGCTAATAAATGCCCCAGGATTTTGGGGGGTAGAGCCACGATAGTAGAGTAGAGAAGCACTCAGCCAAGCTCTCCAAACAACTTTAAAATAACATCTGAATTCAAATTTAGGAGTGGCAGAGACAATAAAAGGTCTGACTAACACATTCTTCCAGCTCAAAACAACTTAAAAGTTTAGAAAGAAATCTGCCACTCAGGGACAGAGGCTAGCCCAGAGTCCATGAGAATATAACACCAGTGGTGAAAGAAGTAGAAGCAGCTTCAGGAGTGCTCAAATTAGAGATGGTAAGGGGACTTGCAACTGGTCAGAAAAAGATGACGGGGTAACCCTTGCTAATTATGGGCACAGAAGCAAAAGAGAAGCAAAAAGAATGGCTTATACCCACTTCTAGGTCATACCTCAAGGGCAGAGAGGAGAACTTTTGATGAATAGAAAGTGGGAGTCCTGAGGGCAGTATCATTTCTGGTTCCAAGGTAGGAAGGACCCTGAGGAGCAGGGTCCAGTCCAAAGGACTGGAATGCAAAGCAATGACCACACCTCTCCCTTAGATCACAGCATTCTAGAAGCACCCAAAACTTCTGAAAAACCACAACTAGCTCTGAAATCAGGAGTTCAAAAAGCCTGGAGATTAAGATAGTACTCTCCCTCTCCTTCTTGCCTCTCAAAGCAGGAATGAAGCCCAACTTTTAACGCGAAATTCCAAATCAAGAAATAGAGTGGGAAAATGTGCAAACAACAACAACAAAAACTGGTCATAAAAATCGACTATCCTGACAAGAATGATCAAGACACAAATTCAGAAGAAAATGAAGTCAAATGAGCTCTAAGTAAAGGCATCAAAGAAAAATCTGAACTGGACACAAGAATTCCTGGAAAAAGTGAATAAATGATTTTCAAGAATCAGTGATAGAAGAAAAATTATTAAAAGAAATGAAAGCAAAGGAAAAAATATGAAGATAATGAATACTTTAGTAAAAGAGGTACCAAAAAAAAATCAATTAAAGTAATATCTAAAAAAATCAAAACAAAACTGGCCAAATGGAAAAGGAGGTGCAAAACTCACTGATGAAAACAATTATTTAAAAAGCAGAATTGGGGGAAGCTAAGTGGCACAGTGGATAGAGCACCGGCCATCGAGTCAGGAGGACCTCAGTTCAATCCAACCTGTGAAAATTGGAATGACACCCCCTGCTTGGAAAGATATCACAGGGAAGCTCTGCCATGAGGAGAAAGCATGTGATTTAGAAACCATGTAACTTTAGTGTCTGGAAGTTACCCGGCATCTAGAAGTTACACATATAGAACCACCTGTGGAACCTGTCAATCAGAGCTACCAGCCGATTAGCTTGGAGTTGTGTGTGTGAACGGCCCTGTTTCCAGTTTCTCAGGAAGCTTCTAGAAGAAGTCAAGGATGGAAGTGGGCTTTCCGGGGGAGGCTTCGGCTGGGGAGCAAGAGACAGGCAGGATAGGGAGAGCAAGCAAATTTCATACTTAGTCCACATGTTTCTATTTACTTACCCCTAATATACTTTATGCCCAAAGATTGGTGCTATATGTTTTCTAATTTAAGGCAACCACTCATTAGATTTTAGACATCATAGCTAGAATTTTAGCCCCTTACAAACCTTATACACTTGATACTAGCTGTGTGACGCTAGGCAAGTCACTTAAGCTCAATTGCTTCACCAAAAAACAAGACAAAACAAAACAAAAAAATAAATAAAAACAGAATTGGCAGAATAGAAAAAGAGCTACAAAAGCTCACTGGAGAATATAATACTTTAAAAATTAGAACTCAGCAAGTGGAAGCTAATGACTCCATAAGATGTCAAGAAATAATAAAACAAAGACAAAAGAAAGAAAAAATAGAAGAAAATGTAAAATATCTCAATAGAAAAACAACTGACCTGGAAAATAGATTGAAGAAAGAATTTAAATTATCTCACATAAAAGAGGTATGCAAGGAAGAGCTCTTTAAATGGAGGGGAAATTGGGAGTGGGGTATAAATGCATGAACCTCACTCCCAGAGAAATTGGTTCATAAAGGGAAAATGCACACACACATACAGGCATGCGTGTGCACATACTCAACTGATAAAAGAAATCTATCTTAATGAAACAGGCAAGCAGGAGCAGAAGGGGATATGAGAAAAGAGGTGGTTAACAAAAGAATGCAATGGTCAGAAGCAAAACCAACTTTAGAGTAGGGACAGGAGAGAGAGAGAGAGAGAGAGAGAGAGAGAGAGAGAGAGAGAGAGAGAGAGAGAGAGAGAAGAATAAACAGAAGAAAACTAGGATGGAAGGAAATGCATAGTTAGACATCATAACTGTGAATCTGAACAGGAAGAACTCACCCATAAAATTTAAGCAGACAGCAGAACGGATTAGAAACAAGAATCCAACATTGTTATTTACAAGAAACCACTTGAAACAGAGAAAGACACAAATACACAGAGTTAAAATAAGGGTCTGGAGCAGAATCTACTGTGCTTCAGTTGAAGTAAAAAGGTTAGGGGTTGGGCACCTAGGTGGCACAGGGGATAGAGCACCGGCCCTGGAGTCAGGAGTACCTGAGTTCAAATCTGGCCTCAGACACTTTAACACTTACTAGCTGTGTGACCCTGGGCAAGTCACTTAACCCCCCAACTGCCTCACTTTAAAAAAAAAAAAGTTAGAGGTGACAATCATGATCTCAGACAAAGCAAAAGCAAAAACAGATGTAATTAAAAGGGATTAGCAGGGAACCACACACAACTATGTATCATCAGTACTAAACATATGCACCAAATGGTATAGCATCCAAAATCTTAAATGAAAAGTTAAATTACAGGAGGAAATTGACAGTAAAACTATTCTAGTGGGGGACCTCAACTTTCCCCTCTGAGATCTAGATAAATCTACCCATAAAATAAGTAAGAAGTCAAGGAGATGAATAGGGATTGTCTTAGAAATGTTAGATATGATAGATTTTTGAAGAAAACTGAATGGGAATAGAATACCTTTTTCTCAGCTGTAAATGGTGCCTTCATAAAACTTGACCATGTGTTAGGGCAGAAAAACCTCACAACCAAATGCAGAAAAGCAGATATATTAAATGCATTAAATATTAAATTTCAGATCATAATACAATAAAAAGTACATTCAAAAAAAGACCTTGGAAGCATAGATTAAAAGCCAGTTGGAAACTAAATAAACTAATCCTAAAGAATGAATGGGTCAAAGAACAAATAGAAAAAACAACTGAATTAAAGAGAATGACAACAGTGAGGAAACACTCACAAAATTTGTTGGATACAGACAAAGCAGCATGTAGAGGAAAACTTATATTCCTAAATGCTTATATCAATAAAGGAAAGAGCAGAGCAATTAATTAGGCATGCAACTAAAAACAAAATTAGAAAACGAACAAATTAAAAATCTCCAATTAAGCACCCAAATAGAAATACTGAAAATCAATCAAGAGATTAATGAAATTGAATTTTTTTTTGAAAAATTAATACTAAATAAAATTAAAAGCTTGTTTCAGGGAATAAAAACAATAAAATAGAAAAACCAAATTTTAATAAAATACTAACAAGGAGATTACATCAATACATCATAAAGATTGTACACTATGACTAGCTGAATTTTACACCTAGTAAAATGCTGATAGGAAACTATCAGCATAAATGTTAATATCAATAACAAAAACAACAAAAATCATAGGATTATCTCAAAAGATGTAGAAAAAGCCTTTGACAAAACAAAAAGCAAGCATCATCTATAATAGGGATGAACTTGAAACCTTCCCAAGAAGATAGGAGTGAAGCCAGAGTGCCCAATATCACCATTATTATTCAACACTAAAAATATTAGGTATAGCAATGGGACAAGAAAAAGAAACTGAAGGAATAAAAACTGCCAGTGAGTAAACAAAACCATCACTCTTTGCAGATGATATGATAGTAAATTTAGAGAAACCTAGAGAATCAACTAAAAAACTAACTGAAGCAATTAACAACTTTAGCAAAGTTACAGTATACAAAATAAACCCAAATAAATCATCAACATTTCTATATACTACCAACAAAACCCATCATGAAGGGAAATAAAGAGAAATTCCATCTATTAATAACTACAGACAATATAAAATAAGCCTACCTGGCAAGACAGACCCAGGGATTGTATGAACACAAGGAAAACAATTTTCATAGAAATAAAGATGTAACTAAACGATTAGAGAAATATTAATTGCTTATGGGTAGGTAAAGGCAATATAATAAAAAATGACAATTCTACCTAAGTTAGTTTACACCAATCAAACTACCAAAGAATTAGCTTTATAGAGTTAGATACAATAGTAACAAAACTCATCTGGAAGAACAATAGTTCAAAATATCAAGGAAATCAATGAAAAAAATGTTAAGGAAGGCAGCCTACCAGATTCCCAACTATATTAAAAAGCAGTAATCATCAAAACAATCCAGTACTGGTTAAGAAAGAGTGGTGGGTCAGTGGAATAGATTAGATACAGAATACATAGTAGTAAAAGACCATAGGAATCTAGTGTTTGATAAACCTAACAATTCAAGCTTTTAGGGCAATAACTCATCATTTAACAAAAATTAATGGGATAACTGGAAAGGAGTTTGACAGAGACTAGGCATAGATGACATCTCACACTGTATACCAAAATGGTCAAAATGGATTAATGTTTTAGGCAAAAAAGTGGTATCATAAGTAAATTAGGGGAGCATAGGAAAATGTACTTGTTAGATTTATGGATAAGAGAAGAGTTTATGAGCAAACAAGAGTTAGAGGGGATTATGAGAAGTAAAACAGATAATTTAGATGATATGAAATTAAAATCTTTTGCACAAACAAAATTAATGTAGCCCAAATTAGAAGGCAAACAGGAAACTAGGGAAAAATAGTTTTGATAAAGCCCAAATTTATACAAATACAATTTTTTTTTAAGTATTTCAGGCCAGATTTGAATTTAGGTTTTCCTGAATTCAAGTTGATCCCCAAATCAACTGTGCAACCTAGCTTTCCCTAAACAAGTGAAAATAAAATACTGCAATCACCCTCTATCCTCATATACGGAGGGTAAAATCTCCCACAAATTCCTATACCACTAGAAAAGATAATACTGCAAGAAAATCCATTTCTCCAGTCTTATAAATTTCTCATCTTTTTGCATTCTAAGGTCCAGCCAAGTTAATTTTGTCTTTTCTTGAACAGTGTTGTCTCTAGGCCTCTATTGTACAGGCTCTGCCCTAGGAATACACTCTTTTATCTTTGCTTCACAGATTCCCATATTTTGTTTCAAGATTGCAGATCAACTACCATGTACTACACAAAGCATTTCCTGCTACCCTGTATTTAACTATTCTTTATTTATTTTGTATTTATTCTGTACATATTTATTCTATTCATAATTTATCTTGGGTTGGTTACTCTAATAATTGCTGTTTTAAGGAAAGTGCCTAGGTGAGCCATGTCTGTATTTCTGCCTAAGCTTCATTCCTGATTCTCCTCTATCCCCAATCTCCAACACTCTTATGTACTGTCTTCTATTTGAATGTAAGCACTTAATAAATGCTCTTGTCCTGACTCATATATGTACATGCTGTCTAATCTAAAGGAATGTAAGTCCCTTGAGAAGAGTTTATTTCTTTAGCTTTCTATCCACAGTATGTAGGACTGTGTCTGGAATACAGGGGTCACTCAATAAATGCTTGTTGATTTATTGATAAGCTTTTTTCCGAGGAGTCAATTATGCCTTGTTCCTGTTCTACTTTGCTGTTATTGCTGCCATTCCTTTCTGATTCTGATGATGTTTCATTGAATTATTCCTGCCATGTTCTGGAACAATCATCTGTTGGTAGTGTTATCAGTTTTTTATGGGCCTGCCATGAGTCAACATGCCTATTTTCAACCCTTCTTTTAGTCAGGCCTACTATACTCAGGTGAATGTCATTAACTTCTACTTATTTCCCCTTCTGTTCTTATCACTCCCATTCCCCAGCTTCATAGAAAGTCCTCTAGACTTCACATCTACCATGACCAGGGAGAATGAATCCATTTTAATCCCGTTTATATATTCAGGAGATAGCTATTAGACATGCACATTATCTTAAAATTTCCATCAATCTTGAGAAGGCATTTCTCAACATGAAAGGCGAAAGAGTCGAACTAGTAGCCTTTATTGTACCCTTGTGGAAGTCAAAGGTCCATCTATGTTCCACTGACATCAAGCCTGATTGTACCTCTTTGCAACTTCCACAGATTATTCCTATTTCTACACTGTAGGGTCAAGTAGAACAAACTCAACCTCTCTTCTATATGACAGTCATTCAAATACTGGAACCTATCTTTCATATCACTCAATAAGTCTTCTCTTTTTAGGTCAAAGTATTCCCTAATCATGTCAACCAATCTTCACAAGGGGTGTCCACATGATCTCTTATTCTGGTTACATACTTCTGGATTATGGGCAGCTCATCAACATCATTTCAATGTGGCACCCAGAAGAGGAAACAATACTCTAGACCTGTTCTGGCAAAGGCAAAGTACAACGAGACTATCACTTCACTAGTCCTGGACATAGCAGTACTGTTATCTAATGATAATACTGAATTATTCTAAACTTGAAGGCAATTAAAACCCCAACATTCCTTTCAGGTGAATTGATATTTAACCAACCCTCCCAACTTGTATGTGAAAGGTTAATTTTTGAACCCCCAAAATATTTTTCCTACTAAATTTTATCTTATTATATATACTTGGTCTAAACTTCTAAACTATCAAGGTCTTTTCGAAGTGACTTTTTTATATGAGTTAGTTATACTTTCTATCACTGTGCCATCTGCAAATTTCAAAAGCATACAAAAGTGATACTGAGTTCTTACATTATTTGGTGAGCAAATGGAAATCATTATAAGCTTCTGACAAGTGGGTATGAATAACAAGTGAAACATGTATAAAATAAGACTAGTGACCAAAAAAAAAAAAAAGGCTAAAAAACTATCGATATTTAGCTTGAATGTGAAAGAATTAAGGTGAAAGGGGGAAAGAAGTGGGAGAAAAGCATACTATCAGAGCTAACTTCAAAAAACTGATGAAATGTAAAAGGGGAATTAGATTTCTTTGGCTTGGTCCCAGAAGGCCCGACCTAAAAAAACTAGTGAAAACTATAGATTTCTGATGCACATATGGAAAAACCTCCTGATAATTAGTGTTATCCAAAAGTAGAATGGATTGCATCAAGAAGCTTTTCCAACAGACAAAACCCTCAAAGATTACTGTTCTGGAATGGGTACTCTAGATAAATTCTAAGGTCAATTTCAAAAATGCAATGCTGTGATTATAGCTACACAATAGGATAATTGCACTACACTTGAAACAATACAAAGCCTATTTTAATTATGGTTCCCCAATTTTAACTTATTGTTCCTGCACATCTTGACTTCTTAGTAACCTAAAATGTAACTTTACAATATTTCTTTAGATCTTCTTATAACACAATTTTTTTTAATTTATGAGAAAGGACTATATTTTGGTATTTCCTTTCCTTCATGTCATAAAATTCTAGAAGCGGTGAAGGCACTGAAAAGTAAGATTTTTATGTTTTCTGATTTGAAAATAAAAGGTTCTATGCAATTTAGTTTTAGGCATTCAAGTTGGTTCTCCCATTACTTTTCTATAGCCATTTATCCATCTTTTTTATAGTTCTATGGCATAATTGGATGCTGATGAAAACACAATAACTGCAGTTTTCTTTCAATATGGAAATAGTAATGATGGATTTTAAACATAAAACATTTTTCTAATATCAAGAAAATTATTGTAGACGAGGGTTCTTTACCAGTCACATATAGTACAAAATAAAGATTGGAAGGTAGAAAAGAAATTATCTCTAAATAACTTCTTTAGGTTTCCTTTTACTTAATGTTATAGTTTCAAAAAGATAAAATCAGCTAAAGGATAAAATGTTAAATGTTACCATTTCAAGCTCTTTTCTCAATAATTTACACTACTTAGCAAACAATAGAGATTTGCTATTTGAAAGGAGAGTATTTTGATTGGGAAAGATGTAAACAACATAGTTGTACTATGGCTTACAAAGAATTTACAGCAGAAAATGCATTATAAAAACTCTAAATGGAAAGATGGCGTTAAAAAAAAAACCCACCTAGGAATAAAGATAAAATTTTAGACCTAAACTTTAAAACTCAAACCTTAATATTGTTGCTCTAAAATTACTGATAAGTCTATAACGAAGTTACATGGATAGTAATCACAATAATCATAGCACAGAGATATGGATTAGACCCATGCATTCTCCTTGGTAAGAAAAATCCTTCTAAAAATAAAAGGTGGTGGTACCTTCCCCCCTCCCCACCCCCTCCCTACCTCCTCCCCCTTGGTAACTTACAGTCTTTTTGCAAGTTACCTAAAGCACTGAAACGTACCTCTGGTCATACATATGGATGTGTAAGAGGTGACATCTGAACTCAGGTCCTCCTGAATCCAGGGCCAGTGCTTTGTCCACTGTGCCACCTAGCTGCTCCCAAGTTATTTATTTTTTAAAATGTGATATAGACAAATGAGTGCTGGATTTAGTCAGTGCAGAGGTAACTTTGGATTTCACTTAAAAACTTATTAGCTTTGATCATGGGCAAGACGTACTTAATAATACTGTTTCTTAATTAGCTTTTAGAAAATACCTTTATAAGCTTAATAGATTCTCTCTGAAAATACACAGGTATGAATGTGTGTGTGTGTGTGTGTGTGTGTGTGCGTGCATGTGCATCATAGAGATTACATTAAGCCCGTAAACTTGTTTAAGGTTAACTTAAGAAATATCTGTACTCTGAGTTAAACAGTAAGTAGTTAAACTTGTGTGAGGTGGAACCTCTTAAGGCTTTGCTGTTGAGTCACAGATCCATTATGTGAGGGGAAAAGACCAACAAACTGCTCATAAGGAGCTCTATTTAGTACCTACCCGAAGTACTAAAAATGGTGGGAATGTAAGAAAATCAAATGTAGAAAGGTGTAATGAAAAGAAAAATTTTTTTTTTTTTTTCAAAAAGGTAAGGGGGCAAGGATCTTTTTGACCTCAGTTTCCCCATTGCTATTCTTTTTGAATGAGATAGGTTCTCTTATATTAGACGACAGGCCTGAATAGGATACCTTATAAACAATGTGAAGATCTAATTCATGAATTGAGTGTTTTAAAAAAATATATATATTTATGACATTTACTTTGGATCAAAGAATGTTGAGGGAACATTTTCCAATCATAACTATGTTTAAGTTTGTAAATTTCATAGCTAGGCTTCAGAAAGCAATTAAAAAAAATATAATAAACATTTTCATATAACGTTTTGAGTTCCAAATACTATGCCTCCCTCCCTCCCTTTCTCCCCCCTAAGGCAGTAAGCAATCAGATATAGGTTATACATGTACAATTATGTAAAATATTTCCATATTAGTCATTTTGTATAAGATGACTCCAATAAAAGAAAAAAAAAGAAAAATAGTATGCTTCAGTATATGTTCCATCAATATTAGTTCTTAATTTGGAGGTGGATACTATAATTCATCATTAGCTTTTTGAGATTGTCTTGGATCATTGCATTGCTGAAAATAGTTGTCTTTCACAATTCTTCATCAAACAATATTGCTGTCACTGTGTACAACATTTTCCTTGTTCTGCTCATTTTACTATACATCAGTTCATATAAGTCCTTCTTAGCACAATAATATTCAATCACAATCATATACCACAGTTTATTTAACCATTCCCTAATTGATGGGCATCTCTTTGATTCCCAATTCGTAGTCACCACAAAAAATTGATGCTATAAATATTTTTGTACAAATAGGGCCTTTCCCCTTTTTGGGGATGTCTTTGGGATACAAACCTAGCAGTGGTACAGTCTTGTAGCCTTTTGAACGCAGTTCCAAATTGTTCTCCAGAATGGTTGGATCAATTCACAACTTCACCAACAATGGATTAGCATCCCAGTTTTCCCACATTTTCCCCAACATCCAACATGTTTTTTTTGTCACATTAGTCACTCTGATAGGTGTGAGGTGGTACCTAAGAGTTCTTTTAATTTGCATTACTCTGATCAATGGTGATCTATAGCACTTTTTCATGTGACTATAAATAGCTTTGATTTCTTTGTCTGAAAACTGCCTGTTCATATCAATTGGGGAATGACTTGTATTTTTATAAATTTGACTCGGATCTCTATATATTTTAGAAATGAGGACTTACGTGTTGCAAAAATTCTTTAGCAATTTTCTTCTTTCCTTACAACTTTGAGTGCATTGGTTTTGTTTATACAAAAGCTTTTTTAAATTTTATATGATCAAAATTATTTATTTTATATTTTATAATGCCCTATCTTCTTTGGTCCTAAATTCTGATCCATAAATCTGATAAACTATTGCATGCTCTCTTAATTTGCTTATGACATCACCTTTTATATGTAAATCATGTTGCTATTTTGACCTAATTTTAGTATATGATGTGAGATGACCATCAATACCTAGTTTCTGCCATATTGTTTTCTAGCTTTCCCAGTATTTTTTGTCAAATAATGAGTTTTTGTTCCAAAAGTTTGGATCTTTGGGTTTATCATATACTGGATTACTGTAGTCATTTACTATAGTATAATTTGTAATTATTCTATTCCACGGATCTACCTCTCTATTTCTTAGCCAGTACCAGATTGTTTTGATAATTGCTCCTTTATAATATAGTTTGAGATCTGGTAAAGCTAGACTACCTTCTTTCATATTTTTTCATTGATTCCCTTGATATCCTTGAGCTTTTGTTCTTACAGATGAAATCCATTAGTGTTTTTTCTAGATCTATAAAATAATTTTTGATAGTTTGATCAGCATGGTAATAATTAAATAGATTAACTTAGGTAGGATTGTCATTTTTATTATATTGGTTTGACCTACCCATGAGAAATTAATATTTGTCTGATTAAGTCTGACTTTATTTGTGTGAGAAGTGTTTTAGAGCTCTGTTCATATAGTTCTTGGGTTTGTCTTGGCAGGCAGACAAACAAGTATTTTATACTGTCTACAGTTATTTCCATTGGATTTTCTTTTTCTGTCTGTTGCTGCTGCACTTTTTTGTTAATATATAGAAATACTGATGATTTATGTGGGTTTATTTCATATCCTACAAATTTGCTAAAGTTGTTAATAATTTCAAGTAGTTTTTTAGTTGATTCTCTAGGATTTTCTAAGTATAACAACATTTCATTTGTAAAGAATGATAGTTTTGGGGCAGCTAGGTGGCGCAGTGGATAGAGCACCGGCCCTGGAGTCAGGAGTACCTGAATTCAAATCCGGCCTCAGACACTTAACACTTACTAGCTGTGTGACCCTGGGCAAGTCACTTAACCCCAATTGCCTCACTAAAAAAAAAAAAAAAAGAATGATAGTTTTGATTTCTCAATTACCTATTCTAATTCCTTTAATTTCTTTTTCTTCTCTTATTTCTATAGCTAACATTTCTAGTACAGTATTAAATAACAGAGGAGATAAAAAGCATCCTTGCTTAACCAGGATTGTATTGGGAAGGCTTCTAGCTTATCTCCATTACAGAAAATGATTGCTGATGGTTTTAGATAAATATTACTTATCATTTTAAGGTAAACTTCATGTATTCCTATGCTCTGTAGTGTTGGGGTTGTTTTTTGTTTGTTTGTTTGTTTTGCAGGGCAATTGGGGTTAAGTGACTTGCTAAGGGTCACACAGCTAGTAAGTGTTAAGTGTCTGAAGCCGGATTTGAACTCAGGTCCTCCTGAATCCATTGTGCCACCTAGCTGCCCCACTCTGTAGTGTTTTTAATAGGAATGGGTGCTATATTTTGTCAAAGGCCTTTTCTGCATCTATTGAAATAATCATATGATTTTTTTGTTGGTTTTGTTAGTGATATGGTCAATTGTGCTGATAGTTTTCCCAATTTTGATCCAACACCTTTTCATAGTTTATGAATCTTGTGATATATTGCTGTTATCACTTTGCTCATATTTTCTTTAAATTTTTTTGCATCAGTATTCATTAGGGAAATTGACGTATAATTTTCTTTCTCTGTTTTGGCTCTTCCTGCTTTGGGTATGGGGGCAGTTAGGTGGCAAAGTTTATAGAGCACTGGCCGTGGAGTGAGGAGGACCCAAGTTCAAATCTAGCCTCAGATACTTGACATTTACTAGCTGTGGGACCCTGGGCAAGTCACATAACCCTGATTACCTTAAACATCTGGAGCCATCTCCAGTCGCCTTGAGGTATATCTTGCCAATGGACCCAAATGGCTCTGGAGGAGAGAGTAAGGCTGGTGACTTTGTTCTGACCTCCCTCACTTAAATCCAATTCACTGCAAGTAATGATATCACCTCTCAATGTTATGGTCCTCTTCAAAAATGAAGGACAAACAACAATCAGTACCATATCAAAGCAGTTTTGATGTTATGATTCTCTCTCTCCTCCTTTCATAGCAAAATTCAAATTGATTCATTCTACCTCAGAACAAAGGGAAGAAAACCTTTTGGAGGCAACTGGCATCCAGAAAAATGGGAGAATAAGGACTCATGGAAGAGATTTTGAGGCATATAGGGGGAAAATTCACCAATGAAAGGGCAAAGGTCAATTATATATTCTACAATTAGGAACAGAAGAAAACTTTTTAGAAGAGATAATCCAAAATAGATACCTTACAAGTTTTAATTCAATAAAGAATATAGAGAATAAGGAATTACTAAATAAATAGAAGGGCTGGGACAGCTAGGTATGGCAGTGGATAGAGCACCAGCCCTGGATTCTGGAGAACCTGAATTCAAATCTGACCTCAGACACTTAACACTAATTAGCTGTGTGACCCTGGGCAAGACCCTTAACCCCAATTGCCTCACCAAAAAAAGAAAGAGAGAGAAAGAGAGAGAGAATGAGGAGAGAGATAGAAGGGCCAAGAATCAAAAGAATGGAAAGATAAATAATACAGAGAATGATGGAAACAAGTCTGTTTGAGAAAAAGGAACAGAAATTTAAAATTTTTAAAGTAATAAAAATAGGGGGTAGCTAGGTGGTGCAGTGAGTAAAGCACGGGCCTTGGATTCAGGAGGACCTGAGTTCCAATCCAGCCTCAGACAGTTAACACTTACTACATGTGTGACCCTGGGCAAGTCACTTAACCCTCATTGCCCACCCTCCCCCCCCCAAAAAAAAGTAATAAAGACAAATTGAAGGAGAGAAAAAGAAAGGATTCTATGGCTACCTAACCAGGAAGGAGAGAATGAGAGGAAGAATTAAATAACTGCAAAAGTCATAAAGGAAAAGAAACTCATAAGCAAAACTCCAACACCAGAGGAAAAGGTAATAAGCACCACAAAGGTAATAAGTTAATAAGAAGAAGGAAAAGGATAAGGTGGGTAGGAGGGAAAGAGGTTAAATTGATAAGTGAAGAGAGCCATTGGGTTAACTTTAATAGGGTTAACTTTTAAAAGATTAAGCTAACATAAATGAAGAAATATAGTAATGTGTTTACAGCAGGAGAGACGGGAAAAAATCCTACTTTATGGTAAAAAAAGGTACATTCTTGCCTAGATTAGTTAAGTTTCTAGTCAGATTAAACCCATGATGGTAGAAACTCCTTACAAAGACAACCTATTCTTCAGGGGTATTATCTGGATTTCCTCATCTTGGAAGGGAAAAAAACAACAAGCTCCCACTTACATCTTTTCTATCATTTTAGTAGAATTCCTTTTGCTATTACATTGTAACTTTCATTGCCAAAGGATATGCCATGTTTGTTATCCCTAAATTTTCACTCTTCACAGTGAAGAGATATTCACTTAAACAAAATGGGGAATTAGATAAGGAGTTTGGGAAACATTACAAACCTGGCATGGAAACATGATGAGAGCAATAAGCAATCTGCAACTTTGATGGAGTTCTCTCTGTCAAAAATCAAAGCAGGTAATAAATTTCCTTCTTGCTTTAATAGTGAAACATCCTTCAGAAAGTGAGGAAGCAACAATAGGAACTGCAATTCTGGACCCAATTCTGACATGGCTGGAGACTTGTAAATGACAGGAAAAGTGGGGGAAAGTGACCACTCCATCACAAACTCCATGATATGCATGATTGATCAGAGAACACATTTAAAAGTTTTCAGGAAAAGAAGAGGTACATTCCAGTTGCCTAAAATACTGTAGGAGAAGTAAGTCTAGGAAATGTTTAAGAATGAAATTCTGAAGAGATGAACAGAAATGGTTCTGGTGAAGGGCAAAAGAACCTAACGTGGCCACACAAAAAATTTAGGATAAAACTCATATTTATAAAGGACATATGGAGAAAATGGAAGCAAGGCAGGAAAATGATGAATAAAAAAGCATAGCACTATAACAAAAGAATCCCATTAAGAACAATAAACACCAAGAAGAATAGGGATAGGTGATGAATGTTAAGGACAGCAAGAGGAGTTTGGTTAAATTGGGAATAATAGCAAAATCAAAGAAGGGATAGACTAACACTACAGACTGAAGAAATAAATGAGAAAGAATTGATGAAAAAGTTGAACTACTCAATTCTTATTTAGTTCCCATTTTCTCACCTAAGGTGAAGGATATCTCTGGACTGAGAAGAAAAGGAAAAAATGCTTTGCCTACACATAACTACTGCATTTGTGTGAAAAATTTTGGATCCCAGATTGCTCAAGGATAATTGGCAGAAACAAACAAGATTTTGCCTTTTTGGTCTGATGCTGCATTTTCCATATAAGAAAGGATATCCACTTTCCTAATCTATACATCCTGGAAGTACATAATAATATAGTACAAGACCTTTTAGAACAGTTCTGCGAAAGAATTAGCACCCTATGTGGTCCAAAAGAAAAAACAAACAAGTAATCCATCACTAGTTGCATACTCAAAGCCTTTTTTCCATATAAGAAATGACCAGAACTTTTGCTCTCCTAACATACCCCATCCTGAGAATCCAGGGTCACTTTTATGATCAATCAACAAGCACTTAAGAACATCTGTGCTAGATGTTAAGAGATTATTTTAAAAATAGCACCTGCCTCAAGGTGCTTATATTCTAATGTAGAGAAAATATATTTCTCCATAGGTAACAGAGAAAAGGTCATTTTACAGGGGGAAGGCAGTAACAACTGAGGAAATTAGGAAAAGCCTTATGTGCATGTGATGCTTGAACAAGGTTTTGAAGGAAATCAGGTATTAAGCAGTAGAATAAGTCTTTGGATAGAGGAAAACACCAGATCAGGATTTTTTGAGCTGTTAAGACATGTAGTCCATCCCCTTAATTTTATGGACAAAGTAACTAAAGCCAATAGGAAGTAAAGTAGTTAGCCAGTAACAAAGATGAGATGAAAACATTAAACTCTTGACTCTTAGGATAATTCTCTTTCCTCTATACCACCTTAGTAATGCCTTATAGTTCCACATGATCTAGAACAAAGTGGTAATTACTAGTGTTTAGACATAATATTACAATTATTCAACAAAATATTAAAAGGAATACAACTGGAAAGGAAATAAACACGGAGTAAAGTTATAATCACATGCTAAAATGGATTTATGTCATTGATTTGTAAATTCCTTTCATTATAAAGATCATATAATCAAACCACACCTGCTCATCCTGTGCAACTTTTGTTCGTGTCCTATAAATTTACCACAGGAGATATATTTAATGTGATGGAAAGTATCCTGGCTTTCTCCAGAAATGCCAAAAGTTCTTGCAGAGCATGCAGCTGTTCACCTGTCATTCCTCACCCTCACCACATTACCAGCTCGTCTTCCTGTCATATAATTCCTTAACAGCATTTTTCCATATGAATAATTATCTGGGTTTTTTTGAAGAATAAAATGCAAATTGTGACAATAATTTTAGTAACAGAAATAACAGGAAATGGTCAGCTGGTAAATACCTATGTGTGGATACTATTTACAACAAATTGAAGTGATTTGTTAGTAACATTAGCCCTAAAAGAACCAAAAGTTTTAAGCAACTTGAGACATTGTTGGTTTGAGTAAATCAAGAGATTTACAATAACTTCTATGTCAAAAGCAACAAGTCATGGACCAATGTAATTAGTAATAATAATTTACATCTATTATTAAGAATGAAAAACTGGGAAAGATTTGAAGATAATATCATGTTAATGTTTTCTGACACAAGGATAGAATTGTCAAATTATGTAACTTGAGGATACTTAATTTTTAGGGATGAATTTTATGGGAAGCAAATATGGCAAAAGGAAAGCAGCTTGGCTCCATGTACACAAAATGGTTATTCAGGTTTTAAAAAATGGCAATCACTTTAAAAGTTTAGCATTTTAAGTTTTTTAGTCCCCTACTTTATATGTATAAGCACTTAAAATGTATAAATTACTATTTCATAATAGCAAACTGCTTTACTGAATTAAATGTCTATCACAAATTTCTATATATTGATTGTGTGTGTGTGTGTGTGTGTGTGTGTGTGTGTGTAATTAAGACAACTTACCCTAGTAAAAGTGCCTTCAAAGCCATGAATATCTAGTTGTGGCTTCTGAGCATAAACATAAGCATTGATGGAGAAAAGATCCTGAAAAAGATTACAGATTAATTAATTGTAATTTTGTAATTCAATGAAACTACATAGAAAATGTCTATATCTCATTCATATTTACTTTTTTCATAGAAATAATACAATATGCTTTGTGTAGAAAAACTGAAATAAAATCATGTAATTTTAAATTTGGGAGGAACTCATGGATCAATGAGGCCAATTCCCTTGTTGAACATATGAGGAACCTGAGACACAGAAAGTAAAGAAATATAACTAAGCTATTACATTTGGCTAGAGCACCAAAACTAGTCATCTTATGCTTCCCATTGTACTTCCCAGAAGATCCCAGAAATCACAAATTTACAGTTGGAAGAGATTTTAACAGCAATTTCGTACAATCCCATCATTTTACAGATAAAGAAAGAGAAGTACAGAGAGTGACTTTCCCAAGGTCACTAAAGAGGGTAACCTAATTTATTAAATGATAGATAATCCAAAGAATTTTTAATTCTAGTCCCTATCAATGTAGGTTATGTGATTATAATAATTTCTAAAGCCTGAATTTATACATTAATTCCAATGGCATAAGTTACAAGAGATTGGCAGGATACTACCTCTATGTGCATTTTAAACTAGCTGTTATCATTTCTGTTATCCAACAAAATGGTAATTGTTTCCAAAACCTAGTGAATGGCAAAAGTGCTCCCACCCTTCAGCCCCAAATCAATGTGCTTAAATCATATCTGGAAAAGATGAACTCTCATATTTTATCTCACAAAAGAGAATATGTGCTGTGAAAGGAAAATTTGCTTCCTGTTTGAAAGGAAGAATATATGGGTTAATTATTCTGCAAATGAGAGAAACAGCAATTGGACTGTCACAACATCACACTGGTACCCTTATAATATCAGGAACAAACAAGGAAGTCCTTCACCATGCTGAGAGAAGCCCTTAAAGTAAAATAAAGGATGGAGGTGACATGTGATCTCTGAGTTGTCTTTCTGGGGAAAAACTTTAGAATTTATAGAAAATTTTATCAAGAAAAAGAAAGCTTAAAAAACAAAACAATGCTAAAGACTCTTAAGGCATTCTCAAAAGACAACTAATTTCTTCACTGACTACAAAATGTAGTATTAATGCAGTGTAATAATTTTCTCTTAGCTTCACTGTTTCCTTAGTCTCTATAATGTTTAGACTACCCTTTGGTAGTAGGGCAGCTGGGCAGAGCGGATAGAATGCTGGGCCTGGAGTCAGGAAGACTCATCTTCCTCAGTTCAAAATTAGCCTCAGACACTTACTAGCTGTGTGATCCTGAGCAAGTCACTTCACTGTTTGCCTCGGTTTCCTCATCTATAAAATGAGCTGGAGATGGAAATGGCAAAACACTTTAGTGTCTTTACCAAGAAAACCCCAAATGGATCACAAAGAGTTGGACATAACTCAAACGAACAAACAACAACAACCCTTTGGTAAAAACCTACCTTTTGAGAATAAACTATATGAGATGAAGCAACCCTTTAATAGCTTCATTTACAGATATGTCCATGATGAAGAAAAGTATGTGAAGGCCTGAATACATCTAGAAAAGTTAAAGGCTCTCTCTTCAAATCACAGCATCTTTAATTTGAATCTCTCCTGTCATACTATCTTATAAAATTTTTTTTCCTAAATTGAAGGTCTATGTCATTCTCTAGTCATAACTCCAATGGCTCCCTATTGCCTCTGGAATCAAATATAACCAAATACATAGTTGCCATTTAAAGGTCTTCACAACCTTACCTCTTTCTATCTTTCCAACCTTATACAGTTTTCTCAACACACTCTATACTATGGTCATACTGGCCTATTTACTCTTCCTCACACATGATGCTTGGTTTTCTATTCTCCATGCCTTTGTACCAGCTGTCCCATATGACTAGAATGTTTTTCACCTCACCCTCTAAGAAACTCTGGCTTTTTTCAATACAATTCAAACATCACTTTTTGCAAGGGGTCTTTTCTTACTCCTCCCCCGTCTCTCTCAGTAGAATGTAAGTTCCTTACAAGCAGAGACTGCTTTTCCTTTTTTTTTTTTTTTTTTTTGGGGGGGGGGGAGATGTCAGCACTTAGCACAAATGCCTGCACATAGTAAATGCTTTAAAAATGCCATATTCTCCCTTAAACAGAATGTAAATTTCTTAAAGGCAGTGCCTTTGTCAGGTATTTTTTTTCTTAAAAGTTTATATGTCTAGTGCTAATGCCTTGTAGATAGCATAATAAATGTTTATTGATTACTTATTCCCTCAAAGCAGAGATGGAGGAATAGTATATGAGAATAGTGTATCTATTATGTCAGATATAATTTTTATATCAGGTGTTTTTGTTTAATTTTTCTTTTTCAAAGTTGAGAATTCAGTCAAGTGTGTGGAAAATAAGTTACATTAAAAACAAATGTTATTGATAAAACATTACAAATAAATAAAAGCAAAATGCACAAAGAATGAATATAAACATCTGTAGAATTAAATTGCTCTAAATATCATAGTACAAAAAGAAACTGAATACTAAAATCTCAAAGCACTTAATCATGATCACAGAAAAACAAGAATTACTATTTGGCAAAGAGATTAAACCGTATCTTAATCTTCTAAGTGGTTAAGTTGATTTTTAAAAGCTATATCATAGTGGTTTCTGGAAAGAAGCTTCATTACAAAGCTATTTAATTCTTCGTATCAAAAGGCCTTACTGAATAATGAAAGGAATAACAACAACAAAAATAGAATAAAATCTTCAAGGGAATGAGTTCTATGGGTAGACAGTATTCGGTTTTGAAAGGCAAAAACAACATGCTCTGAAAAAGAAAATAGCTATTAATTCCAGAAGATAGAATGTATTGGCTTCTCTGGCTTAAAGAAGTAATCTGCTATCATGTTTTTACAGTTTGTCCACTCCAGGTCTCCTTTCATTACAGTGAACACATAAGGATCAGAGTAAATTAGTAAACTGCTTTGAGTTCCTTTGAGAACAAGTATTACAGTAATCAATAATGATGCAAACGTTAATAAATCATAATGAAAATTATCCTTTTCAGAGTGTATACTGATCACTAATATAAATATAATTAATATAATGTTTTATAATTATCATAATACTACATAATACTACTAGCTCTCCTTCAAAATACAATTCTACAATAATTGGAACAGAAGAAAAAAATAATAAGATTCATGGTCTTTCAACCTATTCAATATAGATTAGAACTTATTTCCAAGCAAAGGAAAGCAAAGATACCAAAAAATCTGTGTCAACAAAGCAATTTGAAAAAATAAAAAATAAAACTTTTATATGACAATACCTTCTAAAATATGGCAACAAATAACATGCTATCAACAATCCTTTTATATGCACATAACCATTTAGTAGAATGCATTCGATCTATTATATTAGTCATGAATTGACTGAATAATGACATAATAATGAGAATGTCTTTCTCTGCATTTCACAATAATAATTTAGAAATCGCTCTAAAGTTATCAATAATGTAGGAAAGCCTCCTCTATTAGGTCAAGGGCAACATTTGTTCGCCTTACTTAAAGATCATTAAAATACATCCTTAATCATAACATGTGGTTCATTACAAATAAAATTGCCTTTGGTTCAATAAAACTAATTAAATGTAAATGGTATTGTTTACTGCTATATGGATCTTTTGATATAAATCAGCAAGTCACAGTTTATTGAAAATTACTGTGACCTCATTGCACTTAATAAATTTGCTTGATCACACAAACCAGAAACAAATGTCCAGACTGAAATACTCTGACTATTGCCCATCTTACTATGAAGTCACAAGAAATCTAACCTGGATGTTATAGGACTGGCAATACAGCTAGCTATCTTTAAATGACCTGTTGAAATTTTAATTCTCTGATCACATTAAGTGGTTTGGGAAGACAACAAAATCTGTACCGATCATCTTTGGTAGTATCATCTATTCCTTAAGAAATGCACTGAAGGTTTACAGGTTTATTTATTCTGGGTGTCAGAGTAGATAAGGTTACAATACTAAATTGATGATGAGACTGACAGCTCATGACAACATTAGATGCCCACAATCCATTACAGTACATAGATATAGAAATCAAAATAAGCTACAATTATGGGCAGCATATGCACCTAAATGAAAGACCAAATTGTCTCACTTTTTTCCATAATCAAATTATAGCTTTCTTCTCCACTTAAAAAAAAATAACCCTATGTGTGTGTCAAATTATGTGAAGCTTTTTAGCTTCAAACATAGCAATGGTTTTTAAATACTAGTAAATATTCTGTATTAAATTATCTTTTTATAGTCAAGTTTCAAATATTAAAATATTTTCTAGTGGTACTTAGGTGTTTTGAACAATTCTTCCTCCTAATTGTACAAAGCGTGAACTCTGAAAATGTGATAATATATGTGTTAAGTGTAGTGGAACAAATACTGGGGGAGCTGGTTCCTATCTCTAGGTCTACAAAAATCTATCTGTATGACTTGAGGGCACAATGATTCCATTCTGAAACTCAAGGTTCCTGATTTGTAAAATAAAACAAGCAGACAAGATGAGTTCCAGGATTCCCCACACTTTTAATATTCTACAATTCTACATGTTATATCTTCATAATGTTTCCTTTCTACCAAGCCATGTGTCTTTTATAAATACAGAAAATGTCTACCTATAGTCTTATCAAACTAAAATAGTAAATGCCAGAAAGTTTTTAGAAAACATCCTCCATGAGTTGATGTTATTTTAATTCCTAATTTTATTACAACACTTAGAAAATTAGGAAAACAAACAAAAACCACATATATTCAAATACTTGTTCTAGACTTCAAAAACTCATAGTTATTTTAAAGGTAGGCCAGCAGGTGGCATTCAAGAATTATGATGTTAGATTTTGAGTTATTTATTATTTTTCAAGGGATTATTATCTATAAGATTGCCAGAAAATATTTTTAAAGTTTTAAATTATATAATATATATATTTTATAAGATGCTATTTTATTTAATTTAGAAAAATGAAACTGGTTAAATGGTTAAGTATAATCTACAGATACAGGAAGAAAACTAAGTGACCTAATATTTCTGCTAGTTCCCTAATTCTGTGATAAATATAATTTCTATAACCAAAATGTTTTATTTTGCCGTAAGAAAATAAAGAAGTGTATAACAAACTCTGAATCAAAAGTGTTTAAATAAAAGACTGGATTAGATAATTACATTTTAAAATTAAACCAGTTTTTATACTATCATTGAAAAGGCTAAAATGGAATTATAAACAATCTAAATAATCTAAAAATGTTAAATATAAGTTCCTGGTAGAGATAAGAAAAATCTTACAAAGTAAAACCTTCTATGTTTAGGACAAAAGCATAAAGTTGGTGCCAAATGCGACTGCTTTACAACAGTATGGGGCAAAATATTTCCAAGTATTTAATTTATAAGGAACCTGAATATAATATATCAATTATTAAAATGTTATACAAAGAAAATATCAGCTTATGAAGTGGATGCCTAATTGCCAAAATAATGAAATGTGAAACAAAACATTTTAAACATCTTTTGTAAATATTGGCAGAAGATTACTTGCCAATCTTAAAAATTTAAATTAGTAGTTTTCAGGGAAGGTTTTATTTTTATTTTTTTTAGATAGAGGAGTTTTGAGCATATTTATATAAAAAAAGTGAAGGATCTAATGAAGAAGAAAATGGAGATAGAAGAGTATAGGGAAAATTACTGAAATAATATTCTAAAAGAGCTTGAAGAAGATAATAGGGAAATACCACAGGGAAGTAATAAAGAAAAAAGATAGATAATTATCCTCAAACCCATTTGCATTCCTTCACTGGAACTAATAAACGCAACTTTATTTCAAATTGGTCCCACTTATTGGGGGAAAATTATTGTTGAGCTATGGCCATAGATGGTCATGATCACAAGGGAAAATATATAAAGGAGAAGATAGCAGAGTCCCCTTTCTAGCCATACCTGGCAAGTTCCTCAAGGTGACATTCTATTCCAGAATCTCAACAGGCTGTCAACCGGATCTGAACCAGTCTCTAAACCTATGCATGACTGGAGCTGCACAGATTAGTCCAGAGGCAGGTGAGTCAGGAATTAGAGAGAAAGTTTATTTTCAAAGTGAGGAAAAAGGCTTGCAAGCAAGGAGGAGCTATAGAAACATGTGCCAGGGCTCCCCCATAATCAGGGGCCCCAGGGGCAGCATGGGGAGATCTCAATACTTATACTAGTGGCTGCCCAGAGAACTGTAGACCTAACAATAAGAGAGAAGCAAGCATGCGACAAGTTTGATTAATTGCAGAACATTCTGACTGTCCAGTGTTTCTCACTGATCAGAGAACACGTGGTGAATTGTGTAACTAGCCCATAGGGTAAGAACATCCAAAGGGTAATTGCAATGGATTGTTGCCCTGCCAAGCTCAGGAAACAGCTTGTTTGCTGGGCCTTAGCTCTGGAAAACAGAGTTTTTCTTTGTTAAGGTAAACAGTAGGCCTATCTCTCCATTTTCTAAAAGGTGCTCAACTTGATTTCAGCTCCACTGAACATCATGCTGCTCTAATTATGATGAAGACTGACTCCATTTTTGATACTCAATAGTATCTCAACTCCCTTAGTTGCCTTTCCTCTTTGATTGGAAGACTAGAGGGTGGAGCAATAAACTCATCCCAAAGACTTCCTTTATAGATGACTCTGAGCTTTCAGAACTTTCCAAGTAACTCTTCATTTTTCATCAGCAATGTCAGCTACACAAAACATCATGCGCCCTCACTCAATATTGCCTGAAAAGGTGCCGCCCTTTTCAGCTTACTTTTGTGTGCTGTCTCCCCTTAAAACAATGTGTTTTTCCCCCTTTATCAAAGGTATTTATTCAAATGGTATGGCAAGAACAGTGTTACTAGGCAATTTCCTCAAAACAAGAGGCACAATTACTATCACAGATTTTTATGAGGCGAAAAGTGGCATCATGTAGTATGGAATATATATTGTCATGCAACCAACACCGCATACAACTGATGGTCTTCATGAAGTTTGCCAAAGGGAAATCACACTGCTGATAGATGAGTCATTCTGGTGTTCAGAATGGCCTGGCTCATCTACAGTCAAGGATCTTTATTAGAAGGGTTAATCTATCAGGAAAGGTCAGAGGGGTCTGTGTTGGATCCTCACTAGAAATAGCTGTCATTGGTGTGGACAAGGCAGACTGCTCGTCAGCTGCTGTGCATAGATGCTGCTAGATTGGTGTGTTCATTCAGGCTGTTGGTCAGTTGCAAGACTGCTCTGGGGAGATCACTCATCTTTCTGAGATCTTCTCAGGGCTAGCATCTCTCCTGAATAGGGTCAAAACTTTATAGACTCTCAATGCTTCAATGGGTAGCTACAGCTTTATTCCACCTTCAGCCACTGGCTAGGACTGGATGGGGACATTGCTCTCTTAACTGTAGCTGCTATGGTGTCTTTTCAGCTAGGGCAAAAAACCTTAACCTAGGATTAATAAGTCCTTTACTCTTAGTTTCCTTCAGAGCTCGGAGGTTTGTCACCATCACAAAGTTTGCAGGAGAGGTCTATCCTCTCTTGTTCCCCCACTAGATTGTAAGTTCCTTGGGGGTGGGAACTGTCTTTTTCTTATTTAGCTTAGCACAATGTCTGACACACAGCAGCACTTAATAAATGTTTATTGAATGAATTAGATCCTAGAAATCCAGCCTGAATTTCAGATTAACCTGACAAATGGCAGAAAAATTTTTCCAGAGATATATGCCACCATAGACAAAATGGTGATAAAACAGGAGACCTGACAGTCTTACCAATTTTGAAAATAGGTCTACTCTCCTAGTGTAACTCCACTTTCTCATTCCCTCGCAGGGCCCAGGCCAGAAGCAGAAGGGGGAATATCTAGACTGGAGAAACTCCACTTTAGTTCCACCCACTGATCAGAGGAGAAGTAGGGCAGATCCGATCACAGTTCCATAAAATGGAGAGGCACACTATGGGTTTCTCTCCTGTCTGCAGGTGCATGACACTTTCCTCTAGAAATGCTGTTGGCTCATGTTCTACATGGTGGAATTTGTCAGTGATTTGCTTCCCGCGCCACACCTGCAGTGAGGTATGATTTTGACCACAGGTAGGGTCAATTTTCCTCATTCTGGGTTGGAGCAGGAGGACTTAAGAACTTCCGCACTCTAAAGAGGGATCTGAGAACACCATGAGGCCACTATAGAACTGAAAAAAATGGCTGCAGACAAAGGGGTATTTATGCTGCATTAAAAGGAAAAGGAAAGGAGTCAGTAGGAGGGAGCAAATGTTACACACATTAGACTGGGAACTCTCTGAGGGCAGGGATGTCTTTTCTCTTTCTTTGTATGGCCAGTACTTATGTAGGACCTGGCATACACTTAATAAACGGTTTCTGACCATTGGGTCCTTTAGTTAAACACAAATGAAATATTAGAAGTAGAGATGGAGAAAAGCCCACAAACCCAACTACATCCTTGGGAGACTAAAAGAAATAGCCTGAGAGATGCCGTAGATGACTCCATCCAGTATTAGTAACTCTCAGAGATATGTAAAGAATTGTTATTTGAGGTTTTTATGACCCCATCTTTTGGCTAGAATTTAAAAAAAACCTCTGCACAGGCACCAGCCTGGGGCTCTGCAAACTGCATGGTGCTCCACCCACTGGTTGTAGCCATTGTCATGGTGCTGGCACCTCACGTCATCACCTCTCGCCGATGCCTACATGGGCCTGGCAAAATTATAATGATTGGAAGCCTAGTGAGGGCAGTCATATGACTGTCAGAGTGACCAGCCAATTGGCTGGGGGGTTGTGTGTGGTCAGCCTGGGGTCTGCTGGGAAAAAGGGAGGTTTTCCCCCATTCTAGCTTGAAGCTGGAAGGCGACAGGACACTGCTGTTTTTTTCTCAGGCTGATTCTGGATGGTGTGGTGGTTACAGGCTGTATAATTTCCCTTTTCCCCATTTTTTTTCCTTTTCCCTTGATCATACTGATCCTGCTTGTGGTTTTTTAGTTCATTCTAGTTAAATAAATCCTGCATCTGTTTTGAGGGAGGCTTGCCAATCTTCTTCCTTGCCCCAATATTTGCAGTGAGCCACCTAGCTAACACTCCCCAATTAAAAATTGGTCCCTACAGATAGAAAGTTTTGAAATTGGAAGCTGGTCCAGGGCACAAAAGAGGAACAAAAAGCTCTGGTACAGGCTACCCTTGATAGTTCCTTTTTATGGACAGGAAATGTTGCTCCACAGCATTCCTACGGGTCAGAGGAGCAAAAAGACAATAAAAATATGGGCCATCCCCAATGAAAATATCCTTCCAAGGAAAGACAAAGGCTCTCACAACAATCAGGACTGTGATAGCAAGGAAAAAAAAAAAAAAGGCAGGAGGAAGACAAAACCAAAGCAGGCAGAAAAATAGAGGCCTCTCATTCCACTACTCTCACCTTCCTCCTTCCTTCAAGTTCACTTGACCAAGCTCAAACAATTAAACAATGGTTTTGTAAATTCTAAGATTCTGTCAGACCTCCCCATCCTTTGACTATATCAGCTTTGTCAATCTCCACTCTTAGAGAAACCTACTACTTCTACAGTTGCTGCTACCAGGATACCAAGCTGTTCATACAATTCACAAAATAGCTCCCCCAACAAATTTATGCTATTTCTGCTGCTTTCTTCTAGGTTATTTTATTCATCTTTAACGGAACCCCTTTTTCTATTCCCCAGTTCCTGTGCCTTAATCCTTTTCACTCTCCTCAAGCCCCAACACCCTGTCTACCTTCTCAGCTTTCTGTAGATACTTACATCCTACTTCCAAGAAAGAGGATTCACATTTGAAAATTTCTTTTTAATCTTCACTCACTGTCACCAACTTATCGAGATTAAATTCTTCATGTTTTTGATCCATTATCCTTTCTCAGGTTCTTCTAAGACATTATTCCAATAATTATTCCTTGACTGGTCTAGTATGCTCAGTTTCTCTTTTTCCACTTGATACTGTATCTCTGCATATAAATATGCTCATACTTCCCTATCATCAAAAAAAGAAAAAAACTGATCAGTCCTTCTTTCTTTTTATCAAAGTACTTGAAAGTAGAGACTACAACCAATTCTTCCCTATCTCCTCTCTAGTCATCCATTCTTTTAATCCCTTGTAATCTGGTTTCCATAGGCTGAATGAATGAAACTGCTCTCTCAATGACAACCCATAAACTGCTATTGCCAAATCTAATAGCTTTTTCTCAGTTCTCCTCCTCCCTGACTGTGCATTCTTTTCCTTTTCCTTTCATGAGCTGAAATTACATGTTTCCCTAGTTTCTCTAGTGATGCCCATGCCTTATTCCTGAGATTTGATCTAGCCTTCTAATGTGCATTGGCAGTCTCACCCATGTCAATATTTAAAAATATTATTCCTAATGTCCAGGAGAGGATTTCAAATTCTTTTGAAATATAACAATTTAAAATAAATATTCTACTTGCAGTATAAATTCAATATGCACCAAATATATCAACTTTTGTTTCAATCTTGGTGGCACAACAGATGGTCCATGGGCCATAGAAAAAGTGCTGAGTTCAAATTTGACCTTAGACACTCACTAGACCTCACTAGCCTTTGACCTTAGGCAAGTCACTTAACAGCTATCATCATCAGTGTCCTCAACTGTAAAATGGGGATAATAATAGCATCTGCCTCCTTGGTTTGTTGGGAGGATCAAATGAGAAATTTGTAAATTACTTAGCATAATGTGCAGCACACAGATGTTTAATAATTATTTTCTTCTTCCCAACTTATTCCTCTTCCTGACCTCTCTACTTTTGTTGACTATACAGGGGCATAGACATCCACACTTTCATAATAAGTTAACTCAGTTGACAAGGATTCATAATTAGTAATCCTTCAATAAAGAGGAATAAAAGATTAAAAAATTATCTTGGAATAAGATATTAATCACCACAGGAAAACAGGAATTGAATATTAACCCAAGGATGTATCATGGCCACAAAAAGGTTATGTTTGCCCATAAGTGAAGTTGCAAGGTTACTGACTATAATGAGAGAAAATAGTATAACAGGGGAGAAATAACTGCGACTAACAATTAAGATGCATCATCATGGTAAAAAAAGAGAAAGCCTATAGGTGTCAAGATCAATGGATCTCATATATATATATATATATATATATATATATATATATATATATATATATATATATCTCAAAAGGATCACAAAGGTCACCTAGTTTAACCACTTTATTTTTACAGATAAGGAAACTGAGGCCCATAAAAGGTTAAGTGAGACAGCTATGGCTAGTGAAGTAGAAAATAAACAGAGCTAAGGCACAAAGCAGATCAAAATGCAAGTCCTCTAACTCTTATCTGGTACTCTTTCTACAGCACCAGAGGGAAATTCAGCATAATATGACTTGATAATATAAATAGCAAGCTAATGTACATCATTATTTACCAAAGCTAAGTGGAAACAATTAATGTGCTTGATATCTCTACATTTCTCTGTGTTTTCTGGCACAGAAGTTGAACAGAAACTAAAAGACATATTTGACGTGGTATTATCTATGAGATAAGAGAAAAAGAGCCTAATGGAAAGAATTCTAGAATTAATAGTCCTTGGTCCCAAATATCCCAATTTTTAAGTTCCGTCACTTCTCCCACAAGATTTAGACTGGAATGAACCTGAAAAGTCCAATTCTATAACCTAACTAGAAATGGGGAAAATTGAGGCCAAGGGCATATTGAAAAAAGGAGAGGTGATCAAGAAATGAATTTCCTGACAAGGGAGGTCTTTGAACAGAAACGAGGGTAAATTTGGTGAAGTGTTTATAAAAAGGGTCAAAAATTAGGTAGGATTTGAATAGATAAATTATGATTCTGAGAATATACAAAATATATCGTATTCATGGATAGGATCAAACTCTGCTTCTAACATATTTGATAGGGCCTTAAAAGAGAATTTGCTGTAAAACTATAAAAAATAACACTAGAAATGGCAAGATGTAGAAGTGTTATGTCCTATATTAGTGCACCCACAACATCACCCTCCTGATGTTATTGGTTCACTTTAAAAACTAAGGAAAAAATAACAATGGAATAACAGATCTGTTCCATTTTCAAGGTATACGTGACCACGTAAGTATCCAATTCTTAACCATTCTTCAAGTCCAAGGCAAATAACAACTCTTCAATGAAGATTTAAGGAGACAAATAAGAAAGTTCTAAATAATAAAGAGAGCAGGCTGATTTTGGTCTGAAATTCTAAGGAATATTCACATAGGGCAAATAACGGACCAGTTGGATACTATAGCAGACTTTGGGGCTTTTGATATTATTGGTGGTCCAGCGCTGGACAAAGGTGATGGAAAGAAGTTTATAAAGCTGAGTACTCGATATAAGTTTTTAATGTTTTGAAACAAGACTTTTTAAAAAAAACCCTGGAGATTTTCTGGTCTTTAATGACACAAGTAAAAAGATGATAATGACTAGAATGAAAAATTTAAGTGGGTTGGGAAGATTTGGCCTTCAGAGTGATAAATAGAAGTTATGATCCTAGGGGCAGCTAGATGGAGCAGTAGATAACGCCCCGGCCTGAATTCAGGAGGACTGAGTTCAAACAGCCTCAGACATTTAACACTTACTAGCTGTGTGACCGGGGCAAATCACTTAACCCCATTGCCCCACAAAAAACAAAAAACAAAAAACAAAAAAGACGTTATGATCCTCCTTTTTACCTGGGAGCGCTGCAAAATTTATTTCTTTCCGTTCCAGTTTCATTCTTAAAAACTTCTGACTTTTCTTCTACTCTGCCAACAGCATGCTCACACTGGGGTGTATGGGGATTCAAGGAGGACTAGCAGATTAGTATGAGGGCTTGCAGAACCATTTCCAGGACTGCTCCTCTACCTTTGGTAACCTCCTGTCACAAGGTTATGCATGTACAACAGTCATATCCTGTAAACTGTCTCAGCAGATGGGGGCAAACCAGGTTGAGGTTAATAGACAGACCTCAAACCTGTTGGTGGATTATGAGTAAGGGGGTGTCTACCCAAGTATCCCCAAGTGGAATAGGTCGATGGGAAACATTTATTCCAATGGAATAAAGGCAGCTGAAGCAGGTGCTGTGGAACACTTGGGGCTTGGTCAGAGACTGAAGATGTCAAAATCATCCACTGCATGTCAAGCCAATGCCAGTGATCTTGAATTTGGTCTTGCCACTGAACTTTGATAACTCTGGAAGAGAAAGTGAGGCTGATAACTTTGTGCAACTCTGCCTCACTTAAATCCATTTCACACACAAGTCAAGATATGACCGTGTGATACTATTGGTCCTCTTCAGAAATGAAGGCAAAATGACAAAAGCATTTACACCCTGAAAGATGGCCTCTGCTTTTTCTAGCCTTTTTTATTTTTTGAATACAGACATAGTAGTGCAATTGCTATGTCAAAGGGTATACAGAATTTTATAGCCCTTTGGGTGTAGTTCCACATTGCTCTCCAGAATGATTAGAACAGACATACCAGAACACAGGCCAGTGTGAGCTGAGAACATGCCTCTCCTTAAATCTTACCACTTGGAACGCCCTGAAGCTTGTCCTGGAGGCAGTGCCCCCCACTTTAAGAAGGAGTCAAAAGTCAAGAAATAGGCTGGCGTGATGTGCAGGCAGAAAAAAGTGTGGATCGTAGAAAGTTTCTTTGGTGTCAAGGAAGATCAAGGTACATCAGGGCTCCTCCATCCAAAGCTTCCAAGAAAAATATGAAATGGTCTCAGGCCATAGAAGTGTTACAAAGGACTCTGAAGATAAAGTAAGAGACGTAGAGAACAAAATGGAGAGATAAATGAGGAATTTCCAGGGTGGAGCCAAGATGGTAAAGGAAAGACAGTAAGCTCATGGAATTCATGACACGATCATTCCAAATAACCTCCAAATAATGCCACAGAACAATTCCTGGAGCAGCAAAACCCACAAAAGAACATGTTGAGATATTTTCCAGTGAAAGATGGCTTAGGAGGTCTGAAGGAGGAGCTGCTATGCAGAGGAAGGAGTGGATCCCATAGTAACTCTGACACAGATCCAGTCCCAGACAGGCTGAGCCAGGTAAAGAAACCCCTGGAGCCTGTGAATCAGCTACAGGTCCAATGTTGTCTGGAACTAAGCTTACTGTCTGGTGAGAGGGGCTGAACCCGTGGCAGGGGGCAGATTCCAGGGGTCTCTGGTGGTGCTGAGGCAGAACTTGGGTTTTTTCACCCCTTCAGGAACCAGGAAGTAGTCTTGAGTAGCAGTGGGCCGGGTGGGGGAGGGGTATAGGCTTGTCCAAGCTAACAACCACAGCACACAAAGTTTTGCTACCTGGTTAATTAGCAAGTTAGCCTGGGGTTATCTATGACCAAGGAACAGGCCAGGCAAGTGGAGAACCTTGCCCTCCTTGAATATTACCACCTGGACCCCCTAAGTTTGGACAGTGAAAGCCTGGAACATGTACCACATGAAAGGAGCAAAAAGTCAAATAAAAGATAGGCAAGAAGAGCAGACTGAGAAAGGTGTGAGGACCATAGAAAGTTTCTTTAGTGACAAGGGAAGATCAAGGGGCACCCTCAGAAGAGGATGGCAATGTCAGGGCTCCTACATCCAAAGCTTCCAAGAAAAATAAGATAAGTTTCAGGCCATAGAAGTGCTCAAAAAAGGAATATGAAGATAAAGTAAGAGAGGGGTAGAGGAAAAAATGGAAAAGAGAAATGGAGAGTGATGCAGTGAGGGTCCATGAAAAAAAAAAAGTCAATAGCATGAAAAAGCCCAATTGGCAAAATGAAAAGGAGGTACAAAAGCTCTCTGAATGAAAATCATTGCCTTAAAAATTAGGATTGAGCTAAATAGAAGCTATGACTTTATGAGAATATCTAGACACAATGAAACAAAACCGAAATGAATAAAAAATAGAGGTCAATGTGAAATATCTCCTTCAAAAAAACAGCTAACCTGAAAAATAGATCCAGGAGAGACAATTTGAAAATTATGGGAATACATGGAAACAAACGATCAAGGAAGAAACTTAGATATCATCTTCCAGGAAATGGTCAGGGCAAAATTGCCTGATATTCTAGAAGCCGAAGGTAAAGAGAAATTGAAAGAATCCACCAATCACTTCCTGAAAGAGATCCTAAAAGGAAAACTCTCAGGAATATTATAGCAAATTCCAGAGCTCCCAGGTCAAGAGAAAAATATTGCAAACTACCAAAAAGAAAGAATTTAAGTACTGTGGAGCCCCAGTCATGGATAGTCACAAGATCTAGCAACTTCTACATTAAAGGATTGGAGGGCATGGAATATGATATTCCAGAGGACAAAGGCATTGGGATTACAACCAAGAATCACCTATACAGCAAAACTGATTGTAATCTTTCATGGGGGAGAAAAATGGGACTTCAATAAAAAAGAAGACTTTCAGGTATTTGTGATGAAAGACTGAACTGAATGGAAATTTGACTTTCAAATACAAGACCCTAGAGAAGCATAAAAAGGTTAAACAGGAAAAAGAATTTATGAGGGGGTCAGCTAGGTGGATAGAGCACCGGCCCGGGAGTCAGGATACCGGAGTTCAAAATCCAGCCCTCAGACACCTAACACTTACTAGCTGTGTGTCTCTGGGCAAGTCACTTAACCCCAATTGCCTCACTAAAAAAAAAAAAAAAATTATGAGGTAGGGTAAAAGGTTAAATTGTTTACATTCCTACATGGGAAGATAATGCATCTAACTCTTAAGAACTTTCTCAGTATTAGGGAAGATGATGGAAATAAATTTAGACAGAGGGCACAGGTGGGAATTGATTATAAAAGGAATGATTATGAATAGATTATGATATCTGTAAAGTATTTATTTATCTTATCTTTTTTGTGGGGTGGTTGGAGTTGGGTGACATGCCTAGGGTCATGCAGTGGGTAAGTGTCTTATGTCTGAGGCCAGATTTGGGCTCAGGCCCTCCTGGGTCCAGGACGACTATTTTGTCCCCTGTGTCACCTAGCTGCCCCATGATGACATCTTTAGGGTAAAATTGAAGGGTGAGAGGAATGCATAGGGGGAGGGGTAAGGGGAGAGGTAGAATGGGTTGAAATACCATATGAAAGAAACAGGAAAGGGCTTATAGAGTTGGGGGAGAGATGGGAGGAGCAGGATAGTAAATGAACCTTACACTAATCAGAATAGGCTCAAAGACCTTAATCTCATCAGAATTGGTTCAAGGAGGGAATAACATACACACTTAATTGGGTGGAGTAATCTATCTAACCTGCAGGAAAATAGGAGGGGAAGGGGATAAGGAGGGAGGGGCAAAGGAAGAGAGGTCAGATTTGGGGAGGAAGCAGTCAATGAGCAAATCTCCTTTGAGAAGGGATAAGGTGAAAGAAGATAGATAATAGAGTAAATATCATGGGGAAGGGAATAGGATGGGGGTAAAACAGTAAGAAATAGTAATGAATAAAAGAGGGGGGTAACTGTACAAAAATATTTAATATCCACTCTTTATGGTGGCTAAGAGAATTAGAAATTGAAGGAATGTCCATCAGTTTGGGGAATGACTGAAACAAGCTGTGGTATATGACTTGTAACTGGAATATTATTGGTATGCTATAAGCAAAAGACAAGTGGGTGCAGCGGATAGAGCACTGCCCTGGATACAGGAGAACCTGAGTTCAAATCCAGCTGCAGGGACACATAATACTTACTAGCTGTGTGACCCTGGGCAAGTCACTTAACCCCAATTGCCTCAGGAGGGGGGGAAAAAAAAAAAAGAAATGACAAGTGGGATGATTTCAGTAAAACCTGGAAAGACATATGAACTGATGTATAGTGAAGTGAGCAGAACTAGAAGAACATTGTGCAGTGACAGCATTGTTGTTCTATGAGCAATTGTGAATGACTTGACTTTTCTCAGCAATACAGTGATCCAATACAATCCCACAGGACTAATGATGAAGCATACTATCCACCTCCAGAGAAAGAACTGATAATGACTGAACACAGATTGAAGCATGCTATTTTGTGTTTTCTCTTTTTTTAACTTGAGTCTTTTTATGTAAAATAACTAATATGGTAATGTTTTACATAATTGCACATGCATAACCTATACTGATTGCTTGCAACCTTGGGGAGGGGGAAGGGTAGAAAAAAAAGGACACAAAATAATGAAGAGCGAAATGAGCAAAACCAAGAAAACACTGTATATAGAAGTGTACACAGAATATATGCATTGTATATAGAAGTATATATAGGATAATTTTATATAAATATGTGCATATATATGCACACACAACTATTTGTGTCTAATGGTAGCCATCGGGGGGGGGGGAGAAAAAGAGAAAGAAAAAAGAAATTTGCACAATAACTTTATTATATATTTAAAAGGAATAGCAAGTTGTACATAATAGATTTGCAGTTTCATCTTTTTAAAAATTATACTATTTTATAGAAATACTTGATTCCATAAATTAAAAATAAAATCAATAAAAGGGGAAAAAAGAGAGAAATGAGAGTGATGCAGGAAAGTCATGGAAAAAAAGTCAACAGCTTGAAAAGCCAAATGGAAAAGCTCTTTGAAGGGCATGGAACATGATATTTTGGAGGGCAAAGGAATTGAGATTGCAACCAAGAACCACCTACTCAGAAAAACAGATCATAATCTCTCAGGGGAAAAAAAGAGAATGATTAGATCAGTTCACAACTCTACCAACAATGCTTTGGTATCCCAGTTTTCCCACATCCTTAGCTGAATTTGATATTTTCTTTTTCTGTCATAGCCAATCTGATAGGTACTAAGTAGTATCTCAAAGTTGTTTTAATATGTATTTCTCTAATCAATAGTGATTTAGAGCAGTTTCATATGACTAGTGATAGCTTTGATTCCTTCTTTTGAAAACTGCCTGTTCAAATCTTTTGACAATTTATCAACTGGGGGAAGGCTTTTATTTATATGAATTTGACTCAGTTTTCCATATATTTGAGAAATGAGACCCTTATCAGAGACACTTACTATAAAATTATTTTCACAATTATGATTACTATGTATTTTTCTCCATCTGTTTTCCTATCTTGATATTTCTCTTTCACTCTATCCTTATTCATATTTTCCTTCTAACTACTGCTTTCCCCAATCAAGCCTCCCTTCTTTTCACACTTCCCTTCTTTTATTCCCTTCTCTATTGGTTGTGTGCTATTCCTTCTCTGAGTCAATTCCAATGAGAGTAAGGTTCAAGTGTCCTCTTCCTTTTCCATTTGACCAATTCTACTTCTTAATAAGTTATCTTCAGTGAATTTTTGTATGTTTTTCCATTTGGCCAATTCTGCTTTTTTAACAAGTTCTCTTCAGTGAATTTTTGTGCCCCTTTTACTATTTGGCCTAGTCTGTTTTATAAGGCATTATTTTCTTCAGTATTTTTATGCTTCCTTTGCCAAGTTGTTGACTTTTTTCATGATTTTCTTGCATCATTCATTTCTTTTCCTAATTTTCCTCTAGATCTATTTGGTTTTTATTTTTTGATTTTGTGGGGCAATGGGGGTTAAGTGACTTGCCCAAGGTCATACAGCTAGTAAGTGTCAAGTGTCTGAGGCCGGATTTGAACTCGGGTACTCCTGAATCCAGGGCCGGTGCTTTATCCACTGCGCCATCTAGCTGCCCCCTATTTGATTTTTAAAATCCTTTTTGAGCTCTTCCAGGAATACTTATTAGGCCAGAGACCAATTCACAATTTCCTCTGAGGCTTTGGATATAGCAGTTTTGACTTTGTTGTCTTTTGAGTTTGTGTTTTGGGCTTCCCTGTTACTATAGTAATTTTCTATGGTCAGATCCTTTTTTTGTTATTTGCTCATTTTTTCCAGCCTTTTTCTTGACTTTGAACTTGATGTTACAGCTGGACTTTGCTCCTGGGGTACAGGTGGCACTGTCACAAGCTTCAGGTTTTTTGTGTAGTTAATTTTAAAGCTACTTCTGGGGGGTCTATATGTTTTCAGTTCTTCCAAGGTGGTATGATCTAAGGAGAGATGTGTTTATTACTCTTCTAGCCTGTGGTCTGGTGTTTGAGAGATCACATACACTCTTTTACAACCCAGAACTGTGAGCAGGGTCCACATTTCCCTGGGGAAGGAAGATCATTACGCTAGTGCTCCTCCTCACTCTGACATTGCAACCTGGATCTGTGTATGAGCAATGCAACAGAGTCCTACACCCAGTGTCAGCAAGGGACACTTGTAATCTCCTTTTGACCAGGTGTCCAACCCCCTTACTGTCTGTAGCCTGAGAGGTTCAAAAACTACTGATGTTTCAGTTGCCGGCAAACCTGCACCTGACTTGCCAGAGCATAGCCTTCTGCTGCCTTCTCAGAGCATTACCTGTGTTCCACTCTTTCCTCAGTGCAACAGATTATTCCTGCTGATCTTCTAGGTTATCTTGGGCTAGACAATTGTTTCACCCCATCCCTCTGTGGTTTCTGGTGCTAAAGAATTCATTTTGAGGCATTAACGTTGTTCATAGGTGAATTTAGAAGAGCTCAGGTAAGTAACTGCCTTTTCTCTGCCATCTTGGTGAGCAAGGCCATTTTAAAAACAATGTATAAAATTTATTATATACTTTACAAAAAATAAGCATTATGAAAAGGAGACTCATGGTTTCAGAGAAAATCCTCTTTTGTCTTCTGCTTTTTATAAATACTTCAGTTTGTGCGTAAATTCAGAAGGAGATGGTTCATGTTTATCTTTTTACCCCTACTGCTTAGCACAATGCCTAACTTATGATAAGCAATTAATTATTGGTTTACTAATTGCACTTTTTAAAGGACATTTGCTGCATATTTTTATATACTCATAATCTTTTGGGATTTTTTTATTTAGAATTTGATAAATTATTCTATCTGTTTATATTGTTTAATTATCCTTGAATTGTTGTAATAAACCCAAATTAGTTATAATGAATAAGTTTTTGGATGTACTGTTATAATGCTCTTTCAAGGTATTTCTTTAAAATACTGGAATTAATATCTGCACATGACACTGGTCTATATATTCATTTTTTTTAACCTTCCCTTATTTAGTTATTAGGGGAATATTCTTCTCAGAAAACAATTTTAAGACAGTATTTTGTCTCAGTTTCTGAAAATAATTTGCACAAAATTGATAGTATTAGTTCTTTAAATGTTACATGGATTTGCCCTGTAAATAAATATGTACCAATTCAATTTTTATGAGATCATGAAGTGCTGAAAAATATAATCTTTATATTTCCCATTTAGAAAACATGTCTTTTAGTTCTACATTCTCTCAGATTATGTATTTTCATTTTTGTTAATATTTCAGTTAAATTAGTTTACCAGGGAGAGAAACAATATTCTCAAACAATTACTGGGTCACCATGTCTATCTGCAATTCAATCAATATTTTCTTTATGAATGCAGGTGCTATGTCATTTAGTGCATGTGCATTTAAGATTGATACTGTGAACTTAATAGCATGATTACAAATTCTAATTTTTTGAAGTCATCAAATGTAGTAAATTATATTGAAGTCTCCCTTTTTTAATTCCATACACATGGATGCTTTTTAGGAGTGCTCTAGAATTTAAAGGACTATTGAGAGTTTTGTTGTGTCTCCTTATCCTTTCAATCAATCTCATGATATCCAATTGCTTAATCTATTTATCAAGGGGTTGATTGTTAGTTAGTTCTGGGGTTTGTTTTTTTTTAAATTTCTGTCTTCTTTTAGGTCAGTACCTTGACCTTATGAGTAGTTTTCCTTATTCTACTTTGATGTGTTAGCATCTGAAGTATAAAGGTTGTTTTTTGTATTTTGTTTTTACTAACAATAAATTATATATTCCCTTAATTGAGGCTTTGTTGTTTCTACACAAAAATTCTGGACGATATTCTCATGTTATTTCTTGTATTATGGTATTTAGATTTTTAAGAATTTGTTGTGTTCTGTTAAATTTATGATCTTTCAATAATACTCTCTGTACTCTGCTTTAAAAAATTTCAGAGAAACCTGCAAGGACTTACAGGAACTAATGCTGAGTGAAGTCAGCAGAACCAAGAGAACATTGTACACAGTATCAACAACATTGTGTGTTCATCAACTGTGATGAACTTGACTCTTTTCAGCAATACAGTGGTCCAACATAGTTCCAAAGGACTCATGAGGGAAAATGCTCTCCAAATCCAGAAAAAAAGAAAAAAAAAAGAACTATGGAATTTAGATGCAGATTGAACAACAAAAAACAAAAAAAGAAAATGATAATTTTACCAAAAGGAATTTAGTTTTAGACTTAGTCCAATGAAATTATCAAAAGGATGTATTATAGAACATGAAAAAAAATAAGATTAGCCTAAAATAATAAAATACCTAGAATATTAAGAGAAATATTGAAAAGAAGTAGATATGACAGAGGAATAGTACTTCCAGACTTCAAATTATATTATAAAACAGCAGTAATGAAAAGTATCTGGAAATCAATAAAAAATATAGAAGTAGATCAAAAACTCCCCATTTCATACAAACTTCTGGGAAACTTAAAAGCATTTGGCAGAAATTAGGCTTAGATTTACACTATTCAATTTATTCTATAATACATTCAAAATGGATAGGACACCTCAGTATTAAAGATGCCATTAAAAAATAGAAGAGAAACAAATCATATATCTTTCAAAGCTATGAGAAGATATATTACTGACCAAATAAGGGGTATAAGCAATTAAAAAAGATAAAAAATAGATATTTTTGATTTTATGAAACTACAAGCTTCTGTGGAAATAAAATTAATGTACCTAAGATAAGAATGGGAAATAAATTAAATGGAAAAAAAAATCTTTCTATCAAATTTCCAATTAGGATTTAGTCCAAGATATGTTGTAAACACTTAAATATACTTATATGAATATGTATTATTATACATACACATGTATATATGTGCACATGCACACATATTTGTGTAGGTGTATATATAAATTATAATATAGTCTATTAATACATTTAATACTGTTTCATGTTTATATAATTATGTTACTATAATATATAATTATGTAGGTTGTGCATATTCAAGTAAATTATATATGTATATAAAAACCACAAGCCCCATTACTGATAAGTAATCCAAAGATATAAACAGTTCTTAAAAGAACTGCTAACTATATGGAACTACATGAAAGTATGTTCTAATGCAAATGCAAATCAAAACAACCAATGAAGATTTACCTCATACCCTGCTAACTGGCAGGGAGACAAAAAATGGAGATAGTTTTAAGTTAAATATGTCGTCTTCCAGCTTCAAGCCAGAATGGCTTCCAGGTCATTCAATAGTTAACAAAAGGAAAATTACTTTGAAAAACAGGAGAAAGATATTTGTCGGTGACAGGCATTGAGGACACCTCAAGCTGATTCAGTTATATGAAACTCCCTTGACTAAACTGCCCACATCATTTTCTACCAGACAATCATCTAAGAGCTCCTTGCGGTTGTTTTGTATTCAAGTATCCAGCCAGAGCCCTTAGTCACCTTAAACAATTAAGTCTTGAGAATGATTTCAATATTTTTAGGGGAAAACTAGCTTAACTTAAATAGAAGAAGAGGTTAGGATACTGCTCCTATCACAGGAACCAATTTTGAAAAAAATTTAGTCCCAAACCCTTCATTTGCAAATGTAGAAACAGTGTACAGAAAAATAATGGGACTTCACCAAGGTCACAGAGTTAATTTGAGCCATATCTAGCAATAGTAGCCAAAAGTTCAGATTTGATCTAATATTCCTCTTTACTACGGAGCCCTAGTATAGTCTGGTAAAGGAAGAGAGATGCCCAACGTGGTGTCACAGCAATGAAGAAATATACATTTCTACACTTACTATATTATTTTTGCCTCTAGCAAAATAAGTTTTTGATTAATTACATAAGTAACTAAAATACAAACTCCTTATTAAAGAAATGATTATATATGACTAAAGATATATGACCTAAAAAGAAGTTAGGGCAGTAATGAAAGGACAAATTATAAACAAATAGTGATCCCTCTTCTCCATCAGAAAATACACAAAATAAGAAATCAAGACAAAGTTCCACAGTATATTGGTGAATCTCTTGTGGATGATTTACAGGAAGACATACAAAAGTCACGCTAGATTAGAAGATATGGATGGGGGGCAGCTAGATGGCACAGTGGTTAAAGAAAGCACTGGCCCTGGATTCAGGAGTACCTGAGTTCAAATCCAGCCTCAGACACTTGACACTTACTAGCTGTGTAACCCTAGGCAAGTCACTTAACCCCCATTGCCCTGCAAAAAACAACAACAACAACAACAAAAGAAGATATGGATGGAAAACTTCTGGGAAATATGACTAACAAAATATGAGAGTATTAGGTATTTTTTCCAATTCCTACCAAATCTCAAAACCCTCAAAAAAGGAATTATATGCCAGCAATAAAGCAATTTGAACTACCTCCACGAAGCAAAAAACCTAACTCTAAACAACATAGAAAGACCTCATCTTGTGAAAGTGAACTGTTCTAGAGAGCCTTGTGAATAGAGAAATCAGTAAATACTTCTCTATAAACTATTGTCAACTCTATACTATTAGATACAAAGGAAAGGCTACAGTGGAAAAACTAGATATGGAAAAAAAGAAGATTGAGAGAAAAAACAATGGGAAAGGGGAAAAAATTAGACAGGAAAACAATAGGTTAAACTGGAAGAATTAGACAAGATTTTTTTAAATGGGCATAACGAAGGAAAAATGATGTCTGCAGTGGAATAACACTGAATTAAGCATTAAGTGATACTTTCAAGAGAAATCCCAAATCAAGAACTCTGATATAGAAAAAATAATGATAATAATAATAAACAGAGAGAATGTGTGTTGCCTTAAACAAACATTTGTATAAGAAATGCACTAATTTTATTCCAAATGATACAAAATTAGGAAAACAAGTTATTTAAATATGTCCCAAATACTTGATATGTAGGTATATACCAACATTTACCACATGGATTACAAAATTACAAAATTATTTTTAAAAACTATGATGCTTACCCCCAAAGCTGGCAATCTCTGTGTGCAACTCACTGCAACTTTTAGTTTCCAGTCTGTTTCACCATCTAGCTGGTCAGTTCTAATGAAACATGAACCTTAAAATTAAAGAAAAAAATTTATCACACTAGAAAACTTAAGTCTTATAGAACATAAATTCCATGTATACATACTTCTACTTAGAATTAATTTTTTTTAAAAAACAACATTATGCATATGTACATCATTTATATGGAAGAAACCTTAAAATTGTCATTTTGTTAGGATATAAAGATTAAACAGTTAGCTATAATGATATAAATATTACACAGCTATTTTGGTTAAATTTAAACTATCCCTTAATTTTGTTTGATTTTTCAAAAAGTATTACTTTAAGAAAAACTGCTATTTTAGAAAAAGAGTTTACAATGGCAAAATAAATCTATATTCACAAAAAAGAATACTATATTTATCCAACATTCACACTGCACATGCTTCGCTTAATTTTTCCAACAGAAACAATAGATTTACCACTGACAGCTTTATATAGATTCCTTCAAATTAAAAAATGAAATACCCTTGTAACTGCACAGTTACCACATTAACACTTAATTATTTGAATTCCTAAACAAGATATTTTTGTTTTGTTTTGTTTTTTTGGTGAGGCAATTGGGGTTAAGTGACTTGCCCAGGGTCACACAGCTAGTAAGTGTCAAGTGTCTGAGGCCAAATTTGAACTCAGGTCCTCCTGAATCCAGGGCCAGTGCTCTATCCACTGTGCCACTTAGCTGCCTCTCCTAAACAAGATCTTAAGATACCTACAAAAAATCTAAAATGTATCCAAATAACTTCCCACATAGATAAGAAATTTACATAATGATATTATGTCTGAAGCTAAACTTTTATTGATTACTCTATACCTGAAACTCTTATCTGTTCTAGGAAATTTTTCTTGTTAATTTCTACCTATTCAAAATCCATCTGGAAAAGAAAAATATTCTTATTTTAAAAACTGAATTCCTTTGAAAGGTCCCTTTTCCAAAATCTATAAAGAATAATTAACCAGCGTGTAAAGCAACAAAATGTGAAACTATAACTAATTTAAGTAATCTCAATATCTCAAATAGTGCTAAAAGATTACCATCCCTATCAAGAGCAGAGATAGGCAAAATTTTTAAATAGAAACTTTTATTTTACATGAAAAGTCTGTATGGAAATCTATATAAATATAGAAATAAACCACCAAACTCTAAATTTCAGTCTTCCTCTGATTTTTAGTCCTTTTATTAGGAGCTACAATGGGGCATGGGGGTTGAAGGGGGATGGGGGGTGAAGGGGGCGGGAGGGCAGCATCAGTTACTCTAAAAGAAATATATTCGTTAGCAAAGGGATTTTCTTTGTATAGCTTCAGACATTTAACAAAGACAATTAAGCAAAAGGGCACCAATAAGAAGACAAAATTAAAAGTTACAGAATTATAAGACATTCAGTGACAATGTGGCCAGAAAAATATAGTTTGTTTAGGTGCTCATGTCCAGAAGAATTTGGAATCACAAAGTATGAGTGGACCCCGATATAAGTAATGTCTAACAGTAGAATCAATGTCTTATTCATTAATATCTGTACATTTAGCAGTTTAGTAGGCTAAGTGCTTAGAAAAACATGGAGAAGCGATAAGATCCTGAAATATAACACCCAAAGGTGGCACTTTCACACACTATGATTCCCCAAACAAACTAAAATCTGCTCAGTAAATGTACTTGTATACAATATAAATCAAACACTATTTCTGAGCCTCTGAAAAATCTGCTATAATCCTATATGCAAAGATAAAACTATCTTAAAATCTCTAAAACAAAAATAAAATGCTTGAAAAAATGAATTGTTGTTTGTAACAAAATGTGTATTCAAACATTTGATCTTTGAATACTTAGAATAAAAGTAGAAATACCATAAAAATTGATGAATAACAAAATATCACACCAAGGAACATCAGACTTATATGCTTCAATCTCTGGCAAAGATTAACAGGCTACTTTCAATCATACTTTTCTTACACAAGACATTTCATGGTTCTCTTTACCTTTCCTGTCAATGTTTGCTCTCATCCATCAATTTCATTTAGAATTATACTATAGATCAATGCAGTTCAAGACCAGTGTGGCTCCTGTGAATGGCTGACTGCACATATATTCATTTAATAGAGCTCACACTATGACATGTATTGGTCAGCTGCATTTCCTCTCCACTTCAGCAGTTAATTTTATCAATAACTTATCTCATAGCCTTTTCCCTTTTATCCAGAAAAAGAGACTGCTTTGTGCTAAGTCAGCATTAAATAGCAATCACCACACCAAACTGAAACAGTAAATTAAACATCTCCACTTATTTTGAAATAATTTTTTGTCACTATTGAAATCATACTTTCAAATATCCTGTGTAATATTAGTTTTAAAAACTGTATTACCAGGCATGAGGATATAAGATTATTTAATAGTAATTACAGATGGATACAAAATAAGTAAATAAGCAACTACAATTTATAACTGTTTACAAGAATGGACCATATTCATTAAGTATGAAAGCAATGTCCAAACAAGTCCCTAAAGCTGGTGTGTAGATTAATTATGCAAAAAACCCTATAGAAATAATGCTATAAATGGCATCTAGGGTCCCAAGTAAACACACAAAATCCTATTTAACCCATAATATAAGTGAAATACTCTACCTATGAATTAACATAATAAAAATAATGCCAAATATCAATAAGAACACTAAAACTGGATAGAACAGTTACATTTATCTCAAAAGTTATTTTTCATATCAGAAGAGAACAACAACTCAGGACATATAGAGATTGGTAAAAATTCTTGTAGAAAAACATGTTATGGGTATTTCTAGGGTATTAAAAATTATGTGACTTGTTATTCACTATATTAACTTTCAATTCAAATTTTATAGTGTTTTTTCCCCCTTGATACAAGTGCAACACTAGTCATATTCCTATTGGTCATTAGAGGGATGGTTTGGGGGGGGGGGTGGAGGCACTGATTGGCTGAGGCGAGAGTTGTCTACAGAGGACTCACTTATTCAACAAAATAAGTAAATAAAGATATTGAAAGAAACAAAACCTTTCTGGAAGCCAATGCAGAATTGGAAGAGGGAGAGAAAACCTTTAAGGGAAATTGCTGTTAAGGTATCATGACTGCAGAAGAATGAACAGAAAACTGCACTGTGAACAATGAAGAATCAAGAAAAAAAAAATTTTTTTAATTGTCTTACCACCTAATGGGGGCAAAATGAGGTGACAGAAAAATCTTGGATAAGATAATCCCCCACTCACACTGACACCCAAATGCTGCACACGGACAAAAATCAGCCAGTCAGGAGGAACCTAGGTTTAAGTTCTGTATCCCTCCCTTCCTTCCCCCCTCACCCCATTACTCTCTTATCCCATCCCCTTCAAATCAATCCTCTGGGGTCTACCGACCTCTCTGGGACAACCTTCTTTCCTCAGTAACTTCAATGTCTGCCTCACAATCTTTCCTCCCCAACTCCTATCTTCATATAAGGGAACTTCAACTTACAAAATGATACTCACTCACCATTACCACATAAGTCTTCAACTTACTCATTTTTCATGACCTCCATGTTCACAGACACAGTCATACCCTTGATCTAATCATCACTGAAAAATACAAACTTTACAAGTTCAGGAACTCTGAAATTCCTTTATCTTATGTAGCTAGTAGTTAGCATCTGAATAGTGCTTTAAAATTTGTAGGGTTTTTTTTTTTTTTTACAACTGTTATCTCATTTTATGCTCACAACAACCCTGGAAAGTTAGTGTTATTATTATTCCCATTTTGTAGATGAGAAAACTGAGGAAGACAAAGGTTGAGTGATTTACCCAGTCACACAGCTAAGTCAATGTCTGAGGCTTCAATTGAACTGAGGTCTTCCTGAGTCCAGGTCCAACACTCTACCTATTGCACCATGTAGCAAATGCCTCTGATCACAATCTCTTGTCATTCCACCCTTCCTGCCTTGTAACCCCAAATCATATTCTTCATATTCACTGTAACTGCCAGACCCATGAAATAGTAGTTCTTTCCTAGGGCATCATTCCTACTATGGCTACAAACTCTCCCCCTTTTCTCATCTTGACCCTTGGGTAATCAGTTCACCTTTTTATTGTTCTTCTCTCTTATCCCTTGCCTCACCTTTACCCTGTTGATTATCTTGGCAGGTCAAGATTCAGCCTTGCATTATTCCCACCATCTGAGTCATAAACTGGGTTTACATCAATTGACTGGGCCTTCTTATCATTTCTTATCTCGCATTACTCATATGTCATCTAGTACTTCCTCCTTCTCCCATTTCTCATGAAGGGGTGACACTTCCTTGCCAAAGCTAACCTCTCTACATTCACAAATGATCCCATTTCATCTTGTCTCCAAAGATTGCTCCTTCTATCATCATTTACTCTCCCAGTCAATTGGCTGAATCCCTAATGTCTATAAACAAGACCACCTTTCTTTTACTCTCAAAAAAACAAACAACTCTTACTTGGATCCACCTCAATTCACAATAGCTTGTACCATATCTCTTCCTTTGATGGTTAGTTCCTTGAGAAGGTTATCTGCAACCAATGCCCATATCCTTACCCTCTAAATCATATTCTTGTCTCTAAAGTCATCAATTCAACTGAAACTGCTCAATCCAAAGTCATCAATGATCTTTTTTTTTTTTTTTTTTTTGCAGGGCAATTGGGGTTAAGTGACTTGCCCAGGGTCACACAGCTAGTAAGTGTCAAATGTCTGAGGCCGGATTTGAACTCAGGTACTCCTGACTCCAGGGTCAGTGCTCTATCCACTGCACCACCTAGCTGCCCCTATCAATGATCTTTTAATTTCCATATCTAATAGCTCGTTATGAATTTTCATCCTTGCTCTCTCTGCAGCCTTTGACACTCTTGATTACCCTTTTTTCCTTAACATTCTCTTCTCTCTAGGTTTTTGTGACACTGAACTCACCTGGTTCTCCTTTTACCTGTTTGATATTCACAGTCTACTTTGCTGGATTTTCATTCAAATTATATCTACTACCCTTGGGTTTCCCCAGAGTTCATACTGGGGGGCTCTCTCTTCTCCCTCCAGCTAATTTAGTTGGTGATCTCATCAACTACTAGGGACTGGGATTATCACCTCTGTGCTAGTGTGGTAGAACTAGCATTTTCTTGACTCAGAGTCCTACTTGCCTGACTTCCCTGGTTCCTCACTCAGACAACCATTTGGCATAATAGCTTCCTGGCAGTTTTCTGGTTGGAGAAGGGGGGCATAATAAGTCCCAGCTACCCCATAGTCCATGCCTCTTTGCCTAAAACCATGCAAGGTGCCATACCCTGACAATGTGTTAACAAGCTCTGTTTTCAAAAGGAGTCAAAGGTGATCAAGTTCAAAGAAGCTAAGTGTCACTGTATCCTTTTAAACAAAGTAAACTTCCTCTGTACAATAACTCGTGAATGCTTCATTCTGTCCTAACAACTAACCTGAACTAAGAGAGCATTTGCGTTAGAACGATGCCTATCAACACTAGTGAGACTCAAATCTATTTATCCAGCCATAACCTCTTTACTGAACTCCAATCTTATATCTCAAACTGCTTAGTAAATACCTCAAACCATATGCCCAGTAGATATCTTAACCTAAATATGTCCAAAACTAAACTCTATCTTTCCCTCCTAAAGCTTCACCTTTTTTTAACCTCCCTACTACCTATTGAGGGTACCTCCATCTTCCCAGCTGGGTGTCATTGACTCCTATATCCAATATGTTATCAAGTTCTGTCAATTTCACCTTCATAACAACTTTAATATACCCCATTTCTCCTTTGACACTGCCACCACCCTGAGGCAAGCCTTTACCACCTCATAACTGGACTATTGCAATGGACTTGTAACTGGTCTCCCTGCCTCCAGTCTCTCTTCTCTAAAATTCATTGTTGATTCATCCATCAAAGTGATCTTCCTAAAGAACATATCTGACCATATTACCCCTCCAGTCAATAAACACTAGAGGTTCTCTATTATCTTCAGGATCAAATATAAAGTGCTATTTGGCAATCAAAGCCCTTTATATACTGCCTCCCTCCTATCTTCCCAGTCTTCTTGATGCCTTATTTCCCTAGAAGTATTTTGAAATCAGTGACAAAAAGCCTCCTGCTGTTCCTCATAAAGGGGAGTCACCTAATGATTCTGGTATTTGCTAGGCTGTCCCTTATGTCTGCACTTACCTCACCCCTCAGCTCCATCTCTTGGCTAAGTCCCAGCTAAAATCTTTCTTTCTTCAAGAAAATCCCATTTAATGCTAGTGCCTTCTCTCTGTTGGTTATCTCTAATTTATCCCATAAATATCTTGCCTGTACACAACTGCTTTCATGTTGTCTCCCCTTTTAGGCTGGGTGCTCTTAGGGAACAGATTGTTTTTTTGGCTTTTTTTGTAATTGCAGAGCTTAACCAAACACTGGTACATAGATGGTGCTAAATAAATATACAGGGTGGGTCAAAAGTCATGAAGAGGTTTCAAGATTTAGTAATTCCCTTATTTTTTGTTTTTAATCTAAAATATCATAGCATCATATTGTAAGGAATTGGTTGTGATTTGGGGTTTCTGTGACCCCATCTTTGACTGCAATTCGAGGCCCCGGCATGCGCCTGGCGAGCTGGCCTCACGCTAGACACCCACGCACCTGCATGGGCCTGGCCAAATTATAATGACCAGAAGCTTGGTGAGAGCAGTCAGGTGGTTTTCAGCATCCAGAAGCTGGGTGCCAGCATTTGCAGAAACACTTGTTAGTTCTGTCAATCAGGGCTGCCAGCCAATTAGCTTGGGGCTGTGTGTATGGTTGGCCCTGCTTCCTGTGAGAGAGGGGGCTTCTGGGAGAGAGAAGGGAAGAGACTTATACTTTGGAGGAGCAAGGGAGGGGGCGAGAATAGTCGTCCAGACCAGGGAATGCTATGCAGCTGATTCTTTTTGAAACTGCTATTTCAGGGTGGTGGTGAGTTTGCTGGTTGTATTTTTCCCTTCCCCTATTCCCTTTTTTATTGTCCCTAGTTCTATTAACCTTACTTGTGTTTTACATTTGTTCCCATTAATAAACCCTGTTTTGTTTTTTTGAAAAGAGGCTGGTAATCTCCTTTCTTACCCCAATATTATGGTGAGCTGCCCAATTAACTCTTTCCATACTAAATTTGGCTTTTACAATATACAGCATATATAGGAAATTTACATTACATGTGAAAAATCAAATCTTGTAAATGGTGAAAAATAAAGAAAAGATAATTTTCATAAAGTTATTAAAACACTGTAACTTGGTCCATTCACACCCAAATAATGCAGTAAAAAATCAAAACCCAGAACAACCTAATGCACATAAGAGCAGAGTGAGACTATTTCTCCACAAAAGAGGGCAATTCTGATCACCTACTGATCAGGCTGAACAGCTCAGTGCACAGTCCGGATGCTGCCAGGGACACTGCTTCCAGCGCATGTCAGAGTCTTCAGCACCAGCAGCTTCTGAGGCTCGAATCATGGACAGGTGAGGGGGTTCGGCGGTAGGCTGGGGTGAAGTGGAGGCAGTATCTACTGGAACTGGGGCAAAGCGCCCTGGGTTTGAACCAGTGGGCTGAATTGAAGTGATGGTGGCCCAGTGGGGGAGGGGCAAAAGCATGCCAAGCTTCCGACCATAGAGAATCAGAGTTCAATCAGACTTCTGTTTCCAGGTCAAAGAGAAAGAGGCTGTGATTACTCACAAGCCAGGCAGGCTAAGAAGAAGCCCAATCACCCCCTGGGCCATGCTATAGCACCAACAGTGTATCCTGGAAGCAGTGCTACACTTTAAGAAGGAGTAAAAAGCAAAGAAATAGTAAGCCAGAATGAGTAGGCTGAGAAAGCAGAAGACCATCGAAAACTTCTTTGGGGGAAAGGTAGGCCACAATACATCCTCAGAAGAAGAAGATAATAACAGGGTCAAAGTTCCAACATCCAAAGCTTCCAAGAAAAATATGAACTGGTCTCAGGTCATGGAAGCTCTCAAAAGGGACTCTGAAGACAAAATAGGAGAGAGAGAACGAAGATGCAGAGAAAGAGAGGAAGGAATGGAAAGAGAAATGAGAGCAATGCAGGAGACTCATGAGAAAAAAGTCGACAGTTTGAAAAGCCAAATGGAAAAGGAGATTAAAAAAACTGTCTGCTGAAAATAATTGTCCAAGAATTAGGATTGAACAAATGGAAGCTAGTGATCTTATGAGAAACCAAGACACAGTAAAGCAAATCCAATTGAATGAAAAAATAGAGGGCAATATGAAATATCTCCTTGGAAAAACAGCTGACCTGGAAAACAAATCTAGGAGAGATAATTTGAAAATCATTGGACTACCTGAAAACCATGACCAAAACAAGAGCTTAGACACCATCCGCCAAGACATTGTGAGGGAAAATTGCCCTGATATTCTAGAAGCAGAAGCTAAAATAGAAATTGAAAGAATCCACCGATCACCTCCTGAAAGAGATCCCAAAAGGAAAACCTCCAGGATACTTATAGGCCAAATTCCAGAACTCCCAGGTCAAGGAAAAAATATTGCAAGCAGCTAGAAAAAAGGAATTTAAATGGAGCTCCAATAAGGATAAAGCAAGATCTAGCAGCTTCTAAATTAAAGGACTGGAGGGCATGGAATATGATATTCCAGAGGGCAAAGGAACTGGGACTACAGCCAAAAATCACATATCCAGCAAAACTAAGCATCATCTTTCAGAGGAAAACATGGAATTTTAATGAGAAAGAAGACTTTCAGGCATTTGTTATGAAAAGACCAGACTTGAATAGAAATTTGACTTTCAAATACAAGACCCTGGAGAAGCATAAAAAGATAAACAGGAAAAAGACTTCATGAGGGTTATTAAAAGATCAACTGTTATATTCCTACATGGAAGATAATACTTTGAACTCATAAGAACTATCTCAGGAAGGAATTAACAGAGGACACAGGTCTAAACTGAATACGAAGGGATGATATCTATAAAGAATTTATGTTTTGTTCTTTGTGGGGTATCTTATGTCTGGGGCCAGATTTGGGTTTGGGGGCTCGTGGGTCCAGGGCTGGTGCATGCTCCACTGTGCCACCTAACTAACCCATAATGACATCTTTAAAATAGGGTTGAGGTATAGGAGAAATAGACTGGGGGAGGGGGAAGGGGAGAGATGGTCTGGGGAGAGGTTGTTCACATGAAGGAAATAAGAAAAAAGCTTATGGAGGGGAGGGGAAGAGGGGAAGGAATTGGGGGAGTGAGTGAACCTTAATATCATCAGAATTGACTCAAAGAAGGACTAACATACATATTCAAGTGGGTATAATAATATATTTTTGCCCTGAGGGAGGGGAGGGAGATAAGTGGGGTGGGGGGAGAGGAGAAGGAGGGAAGGGCAGACTGGGGGAGAGAGCAGTAAAAAACAAAATACTTTCGAGGAAGGTAAAGATGTTCTACATAACTGCACAAGTATGATATGTTGAATTGCTTGATTTCATAGGGAGGGTTGAGGAGAGAGGGAGGAAGAAAATCTGGAACACAGAATTAGCTCAAAGACCTTAAACTCATCAGAGTTGGCTCATGGAGGGAATAACATTCACACCCAGTTGGGAGGAGTAATCTATTTAATTCTACAGGAACATAGGAGGGGAAGAGGATAAGGAAGGGAGGGTGAAAAAAAAGGAAGTGCAGAGTAGGGGAGGGGACAGTCAGAAGTAAAACACTTTTGAGGAGGAATAGTTTAAAAGAAGATAGAAAATAGAATAAATATCATGGGAAGGGAATAGGATGGAGGGAAAGTTATGATGATTGAATATAATGGCAAAACGCATGGTACCTACTTTTCTGGGCTAATATGAAGAAAATTCTTCGTCAAATTTAAGGTATTTTATTCAGGTTATGATGAACAGGATACTATGAGAAAAACCTGGAAAGACCTACATGAACTGAAGCAGAGTGAAATGTACTGTATACAAAATAACAGCAACAGTGTAAGATGATCTGCTGGGAAGCATGTGGTTATTTTCAGCAAGACAATGATCCAATATAACCCTGAAGGACTTATGAAAATGGCAACCCATCTACAGAGAAAGAAGTGATAGTATCTGAAAATAGATGGAAACACAATTTTTTTTTTTTTGGTGAGGCAATTGGGGTTGGGTGGCTTGCCCAGGGTCACACAGCTGGTGGGTGTTGAGTGTCTGAGGCCGGATCTGGGCTTGGATGCTCTTGATTCCAGGGCCGGTGCTCTGTCCACTGTGCCACCTAGCTACCCCTGGAAACACATTTAAAAAAAATTTTTTTTTCCTCTTTGACAATTCCTCAATTTGAAGTTTTGGCGGTTTTTTGACTGTTTTCTCTCACAACCTAGCTAATGTGGGAATGTTTTCCATGACTACTTATGTATAACTTATTTTGAAATGCTTGAGTTCTAGTGGGTGGGGGGGTGGGAATGGAGGAGGAAGAGAAGTTGGAACACAAACTTTTTTTAAATTGATGTTAAAATTTGTTTTTACATATATTTTGGAAAATAAAATTCTATTCAATAAAAAATGTAATTGGGAAATGTTTAACAAAATGAATAAAAATATAGCATTAAAAAAAAAACACAAAAAAATCATTGGGCCCACCCTGTATATGGACTGACTGATATGAAGGAGAGCAATTTGAAATAAGTGAGGAAAGGCAGGTCAGAGTCAGAAGATGTAGGACATTAAATGACAAGTTGAGTTCCTATTACGAAGCCACTAATTTGAGCAAGAGAGTAGTAAGGTCAGAGTCATGTCTTAAAAATGTAATTGGCAACTATGTGGATGATGGACTAGAGATCATAAACAAGAAGCAAAGAAAACAATTAGGAAGCCATAGCAGTAGGTCATTTGAAAGGTAATGTGGGAAAGAACTAGGATTTGGATCATGTTAGAGAAGGGGACAGACGCAAGAAGTGTTATGGAGATAGGTAGAATCAAGAAAACTTACAATTTATTGTATAAAAAGGTAGAAGAGGGGAAAGTCAAAATTAATCCAAGGTTATGAACATGGGAGACTGGAAGGGTGGTGCTATCTTCAGCAACGAAAAGTTAAATCTGTAAAAAGGGTGAATTTAGAGGGATAAGATGACTCCTATTGTTGAACATTTTGAGACTGAAAGGATGATAGAACTTGTACATGGAGATTTCCTGCAGATAACTGTCAATATGGGACTTGAGTTCAGTAAAGACTGATGATAAATAGATTTGACAGTCACCTTCATACATGATAATTTAACTCCTAGAAGCTTTTCTTCCTTCAAAACTTGGATACCTTTTTTAGTTTTTTCCCAATTGTCAAGCATTCATATAGTCTCTACTATGTACCAGGCTCTTCACAAATACTATTCCATTTTATCCTCACAACCACCCTGGGAGATTAGTGCAATTATGATCCCTATTTTACAGTAAAAAAAACAAAACAAAACAAAACAAAAAAAAAAAACAGAGGGAAAGTGACTTGTCATGGATCACATGGCTAGTATGTATCTAAGGTCAAATTTGAACTCAGGTTTTTCCTGACTCCAGAACCAGTGCTCTATCTTTATGCCACTTGGCTGACTCAGCAAGCTCTTCATAATTATTATTGGGTTTTTAAAATAACTCATTTTCCTTGTAGATGTTTATGTTAAAACATGGGCTCTGTGTCTCAATTTGACATTTTGGACACAGAAAATTTAAAAATGTAATTCCTCATGAGAAATCTCTTTATGTTCTTCTATTATCAAAATTATGCAATTGCTCTATTACTGCTTGATGATCAGTCTTTCAAATCATTAAAGCACTTATGATTCTGAGAAGTACTACAGGCCCTCTTTAAAATGTATTTATTGGAATGATATGCCTAAACTCTTAACAATCAAGTGCTACAAACTGAAAACTACAGTGAAAAAATAAGTCTATGATGGACAAATGTTGCTCTGGTAATAAAACAAGCCTATTCTACTTCCTTATGAATAACTATCAACTTAATACTAAGAACTATACTTAATTAACAAAAATATTTATGAACTAGCTTATCCAGAGTTCAGGCAAAATTTGTGGTAGAACTAAAAATATGATTAAAAACTTATGATATTCATTATTCTGCACATAATTCAACTAGAATCCATAACAAAAGACAAAATATAGAGAATGATTTACTTAAAAAAAAAGTATCTCACTTTATCTAAGGGTTAATGTAGACCAAGGGTCCTTAACCATTTTTAATGTCATGGATCCTTTTGACAACCTGGTAAAATCTGTGAACAACTCAGAATGATGTTTTCAAATGCATGAAATAAAATACATAGGATTACAAAAGAAACCAATTATGTTATCAAAATATTAAGACAAACAAACAAGTTCAAGGCCATCAGGTTAAGAGCTGGACAATAATAGACAAAAAAGATTAAAAAAAAAAGAAAGGGATCAGGCCTGTGATTTCATTGATATAGGGAACTCCATGAAGAGGAAACACCTTCTACGAATGTAGGTCAGTACCTTTTCAGCAATTTATAATATTAAAATATTGTTTTAATATTATATTATTTTTAATATTTTTAAAATATCAATATTAGTGCCAAGGGCACTAAGAGCTTAAAGTGACCTGGCAGGGTCATATACCTCATATGGTTCTGAGGCAAGGCTTTTATCCAGCTATTTCTGGCTCCAAGGTATCCTCTCTAGTCACAATAACCTGCTGCCTCTCACATTTAAACATACTCTTTTCCATGACAGTGTTTAATAAAGGTATTTTTTTTTAAGTGAGGCAATTCGGGTTAAGTGACTTAACCAGGGTCACACAGCTAGTAAGTGTTAAGTGTCTGAGGCCAGATTTGAACTCAGGTACTCCTGACTCCAGGGCTGGTGCTCTATCCACTGCGCCACCTAGCCGCCCCTAATAAAGGTATTTTTAAGATACATTTTCCTTAATATCACTTTTCCTTTTCAATGATGATGATAGCATATAGATGCATTCTTGAAATAACTCACTTTAAGTGAAAAAACTACTGATACATTATTTATACTAATAAATACAAACTGAATCTATTTTTCTCAAAAACAGACTAAAATTTTAATTAAATATATAACACTTCTGCCTCCAGATGAAATTGATTAACTTACATTAAATAATTTTAGAGAATTCAAGTGCTTAGAAAAATTATAATTTAAAATAATTTTAGTTGTCAGGAAACAAAGAACATGGAAATAAAAAAATTATGAGTTTTCCTAAAAATATTATGCAACTCAATAAAAACAAACTAATGTCCAACTTGTCATTAAAGAGTTGCAGGCAATAATTTATTTTACAAAAGCAAACATTAGCTACACCTAATGTCTGTTAAGCCTCAGCAAAGCTGAATTATTAAATCTGTCTGCCTATATCCTATTACAGGCTACTTATGAATACTTGATTTTATTTGTATAATTGACAAGAGTTGTCAGGAAAGGATGGGTTTAATGGCAATCAAATTAAGATCAACTGGTATATGTGTCACATAGAAGAGTCTGTGTCAAGTGCTGATGAATTAATTGATGAGTCATTGTGAAACTGAGCATGTCTGTCATAAACTTATAAATTACTGTGTAATATTAGCAGCTTGCATACTGTGGCCCACAAGTCCAATAGCTCTAAAAGAGATGGAATTCAAGACTACAACCAACAAAAGAAAAATAGACATTGACTTCCCATATATAATACCAGATCATTTATCATCAACTTAATTTTTAAATCATTTATATGACTTAATGACTGTGTGCATGAAAATTTTAAGCTGGTGACAAGATGAACAGTAATACAGAGATGACATATCTGGGTACAGAATTTCATTGACCACTCTGTGAGGTAAAGTTGAATTTTAATAGCCAATGGAGGAAAAAACTATAATCTATACCAAACTTTAAACTATAATGTTATCTCTTAAGATGGAATTGAAAAACAAACTGACATTTAAAAGAGACTGACAGTAATTAGCTTTAAAGCATTAATTTCTCTTAATACTGCTTAAAGAACTTTGTGTTCATGAGATATCTGATCTGAATTAAGAGACTGATGAAGCAATTGATTAACTGGAATTTAAGCCATCACTTACTAGCTTCATCAACAGATTCGTTTACATTCTAAACAATCAGCTGATGGTCCAATGGGATACCATGTATTAATATACAGCCAAAATGATACCACCGAACTCATTACAATTCTATATTAAAAAGCAAACAGTTGTTTTAAAGCATATTTGATCAAACTGCATATATTTAGGATGTTAAGTTTAAATGACATCTCATTAAACTGACAGAACTTTTTACTAATATTTATCCTATTAAATATAGGAGATTACAGAACTGTGTGTAGTATGTAAAGAATAAAAAGATTTACTAAAAAAGCACTAAGTAGAAAAATCCTAATTTCTTATTTTTATTTTTCATCAAGAATAGAGTATATAAAAGTTGAAGGTCACTATTTTAAGGGGGAAAAAAATCTAAGGAAATGTAATTTCTAAAGCTAGTATTCTCTCACAATAACCATGTTATATCTTTCAAATTTAACAACCGAAAATTCCTTGGCCCATAATAAAAAGAAAAAATTACTCAATATCAATTTTATTTCTTAAGATTATTACATCAGAATGATTTTAATTTATGTTTTATCAGTTTCAAATAAATTAACAAAAAAGGGAATTGGGAAGGCTAAGGAATTATGAACAAGACTGTAATGCAGAACACCATAAGTAATTCTGCCTTTAACAAATATTAGGGAATAGATGGGAAGCAACAAGTAAAAGGCAATAAAAGGGCAGAAATACCTTCCTTGTGTTTTGATATTAAAATAGTTAATGCTATTGATGTTAAAAATAAAATAAAGATTTCCCATTCAAAGTTTTGATATGCTAATAACAATACTCTACTGTGTACTTCAGGTTCTGCAAACCAGAACATGGTAAAATATCAAGGGCACTAAACTAGAAAGGAAAGGAGTTAGGCTAAATTAGAGAGTCTTTCCCCAACCAGATGTATGAGTTCATATGTATCAGTCACTTTAGCCCTCTGAACCTCAGTGTCCTCTTCTGCAAAATGATGGAGAGTAACTAAAAGATTTCTAAGAGTTATTAGTTCTATTATTTACTTGGTGGTACAACTTATGTGTTCTCTCCTTTCCTAGGCATATGACTAATTAATAATATTTTAATTGAAAGGTATTTAAATTCTTCAGGATATTTTACTTTGCCTCTACAACATTTAATTTCATTCCTTTTGATTTTCAAAGATAAGCCAAAACTTAGTATACCTATTATAGATGATATATTGAGAGTCCTAGAAATATCTATTTTGAAAAATTAGAAGACAAGATTGTATGCAGGATGAGCAGTGCTGAACAAATTTTTTAAAACCCACATTTTAAAAAGAAAAATTAGTTTGCATTGTTTCCAATTAATTTAGCCACCAAATCCATGTGAAATATAATTTTGTTACACAAAGCACCAGATAAATATTCTCCCATTTAAAGTTCTAGGAAATGGCAATAGCACAACTAAGTTATGATAAAGGAGATAGTAAATGTAAAATTCTGTACAAGATATTTAAAATCAAATGTTGAATCTAACCCTATTTTAAATACTTCTTTAAAAGTGAATATACCTGGAATTGAAATGAATTCCTCCCTTATGTAAATTAAAAAAGGTTTTTGAAGTTTAAAGCATAGGTATAAAACTATAGGCAAAACCAATATATTAAATCACAGAAGTTCTCAAATTAAATATTAACATATAAATTACTGGTACAAAGGAACAGATTTTAAGACTTTGAGGAGACTTCAGAGGTGACCCATATACAAAGGACTCCTCACTTTAGTATACCTTGTCAGCAAGGAATCATCCAGCCTCTGCTTAGACTTCCAATAGGGAGGAAGCCATCACCTCCTCAGGCAAGCCTTCCTATTTTTAGACAGATCTAGTCCTTAAGATTTAAATGTTTCAAGGCATCAAGCCCCAACTTGCAGATTCTACTCATAAATTAGAGTTTTGTGCTGATCTATTGCACTGAACAGATTAGGCCCAGTCTCTCTATGATAGGATTAACATCTACCAGCGTTTCTCCCTTCTCCCAACATGGGGGAGAACCAAGTCCCTTTTCTTTCTTTCTGTGTTTGGGATTAGTTTTCCCTAAAATAAGGCACCCAGGATCTAATTAATCCATTCTTCTCTTAATGCAGGTTCTTTTTGCCCCACTCCCAATATGGGGTAGGCACAGGCCCCACCTACCCTCCTACATCAGGGATTAATTTCTGGAAAAAGCAATAAAGCTAACTCTGATACCTCATTGGATTTGGTCCTATTGCTTCCTTGTCACCTAAGGGCATAAAAACGTCACAGCCAACTAAAGTATATATCCCTACAATTTAACAGATTGCTGAAAACCATTTGAGTCATCATGCCCCTCACCACATCCTGCCTGGATGACCAGAAATATTTCCATACGGAGATGAGGTAAATAACGTTGTTGCATACTCCTGTGTTAAGGCAAAGTCAACTTCCATTTATGGACTGTTCAATGACTTGCCAGTACCTCATTTCAACCCAACATTAAACCTAAATTGTAATAAAAGAATACTATCATTAGAGCCACCTCCAATACTCTTTCACATTGTATCCCTGTTAATATCTGAATACAGTTTATCTATCTTTCAACCAATTCTATATTTGTTATGAACTCAAAGTCATTCATCAGCCTGGTTACCATCTTTTGGTACACTCTTGCTTATATATGGAGTTCTTAAATGACAGTGCCCAGAAATGAAAAAATACTTCAAGTAAGGTAAAGTACATTGGAATCATCCCCTTTCTTTTCTGGAAGATATTGCCCCTATCAAAGCAGCCTTTACCCAACTCAGTGAAACTAATTTATTATCAAAAATTTTGCTAAGACATAAATTATATGCACAGTATTCCCTGAACCTTCTAATTTATTAATCTTGTCAAAAACAAAAATAGACATGAAGCTGGGAAATGGGAGAGAATCTTGGAAAGTCTGCTAAAGTGAGGGCTATAGAGTTTCACAGCCAAAGACAAATGATACTTGAGGGAGGAGTTGTATTAAACACTAGTAAGAGTTACATCATAGAGGGCAGGTATTTGTTAAAATGAATCAGGAAGCAGAGTCCAGATCAATATTTGAAGGAAATATGGAGTCTTTAGCTATAATCCTGAAAGCATAGTGAAACTATCAAGCTCATTAAAAGTAACAGATGGGGCAGCTAGGTGGCACAGTGGCTAAAGCACTGGCCTTGGATTCAGGAGGACCTGAGTTCTAATCCAGCCTCAGATACTTGACACTTACTAGCTGTGTGACCCTGGGCAAGTCACTTAACCCTCAATGCCCCCCCCCCAAAAAAGTAACAGATGTAGGGGCAGCTAGGTGGCACAGTGGATAGAACACTGGCCCTGGAGTCAGGAGGACCTGAGTTCAAATCCGACCTCAGACACTTGACACGTATTAGCTGTGTGACCCTGGGCAAGTCACTTAACCCTAGTTGCCTCACCAAAAAAAAGTAACAGATGTAATAATGTAGTCTTCCTGCCAAGATGTCTGCTTGGATGGGAAACAAGCCTTTAATTCTCACATATCTTACCCCAGTAAAACCCTGAAATTTGTCATAGACAAAATAATTAACAAGAAACCTAATGAGAATCTACAGTGATACCTTCCGTGACAAAACTTCACAAAAGAACAAGCAGTAGCCTCTGGACAAGAAGAAAGCCCATTCACTCCCCAGCAAAGTGCAAGAAAAGACCCAACATATACAAAAATATTTCTCACAGCTCGCTCTCTCTCTCTCTCTCTCTCTCTCTCTCTCTCTCTCTCTCTCTCTCTCTTTACTGTCAAAGAACTGGAAACTAAGAGAATCCCCATTAGCTAGGGAATGGGTAAGCAAATTATGGTATATAAATGTAATAAAATACCACCGTTTCAGAAGAAATGAAAAAGTTTCAGAGAAACCTAGGAACTTCTATGAACTGATGCTGAGTGAAGTGAGCAGAACAAGAAAGTATATAAGAACAAAAGGTATTACCAAACAACTTTGAAAGACTTGAGAATGCTGATCAAAGCAATGATCAAATACGATTCCACAGTACTGATGAAAGTATATTATCTATCTCCTGACACAGAGATAATAGACCCATGGTGCAAAATGAGATATATACAGACACTGATAAACGTGAGTGAGTGTGTGTGTGTGTGTGTGTGTGTGTGTGTGTGTGTGTGTATGAGAGAGAGAGAGAGAGAGAGAGAGAGAGAGAGAGAGAGAGAGAGAGAGAGAGAGAGATCAGTGCATGAATTTACTTGGCTTGATTTTGCATATTTTGTTTTACTTTTCTAGGAGAGGAAGAAATGAAGATATGGAAAGGAGATAAAACAGATTTTTGTTAACTGAGAAGAATTAAATTAAAAAATAAGAGAGGGAGAAAAATTACTATTATATAACCAACAAGCTAGATACCACAGCGGACCGCCACAAGGAAGGAAAATAGGAGTTGAAGCATTCATTAACTCACAGGAGCCACCAGTAAAACCCAGTCTCAAATGTCTACACAAATAGCTAACGTTTACGCAATAAGCAAGAGGAACTAGAAATCCAAACTCTAGAACATACATTTCATATGATAGCATGATATCACATTCTTGTCCGAACTCTTCTTTGTACTCTCCAGATTTATGTCTCAGCTGCCTTCTCGCCCACTGTCCACTGCGTTCTTCCATTGGTGATTTCCTCTAGGAATTCTCATTTTGAGGAAGAGTTTAGATTAGTCATCCTAAATGATGTCGTCCTGTTTCTGATTCTCCATACTTCGTCACAAACACACAAATATCTCCCTTCCCTTCCACCCATCAGCTTTTCAGCTCCTTTTTAAATGTGTTGTCTTCCCCCATTAGAATGTAAGTTCCCTGAGAGAGGGAACTTGTTTTCTTTTTATCTGTATTTAGCCCAGTATCAGGTACAAAATAAGTGCTTGTTAACTGATTAACTAAGACTTAGTGGGATGGAATATATGATAGGAATTTAACTCTGCATGGGTAAAATTATCCTAAAGACATAGCGTTGAGAAGGACAGAAGAAAGGGTCTCTCGACAAGTGTGCTGAAAATCTGTTTTTCTCTTTACTTGATTCTTGCTCATTTTAAAAGTAATTTTCCCTTTATTCTTTCCTTTGGCTGCTTATTCTTTTTCTATGACTGACAAAGAGATTAAGCATTTATTATTGTTGTTGTTATTCTCTCAAAGTTTTTGCAAATGATTAGGGAAGTAACAATAATTTAATTAAATGGGATGGGTAGGAAGTGTTCACATTTTCTTTCCTTCTAATTTGCTGCTGATTTTTATCTTACTTGATTTTTAAAATCCTGGGTTCTGAGGCTGGTACTTTGCCTTCTGTCAGAACCCAGGATACATCAGGCAAAGGTAGGCCAGGCCAACCCAGCACAGTGCAAAATGCTTGGGACAGTGTCCCTGGTGCCCCGGGAGCAGAGATTAACTTTGAAAAATGAGCAAAAAAACAAAAACAAAAGAGTCCTGACCATAGAAAGGTACTATGGCAACAGGGAAGACCAAAACACAAACTCAGAAAAGAACAACACTGTCAAAATGCCTACATGTGACGCCTCAAAGGAAAAGATGAATTGGTCTCAAGCCCAAAAAGCCTTCTTAGAAGAGGTCAAAAAGGATTTTAAAAATCAAGTAAGAGAGGTAGAAGAAAAACTGGGGAAAGAAATTAGAGTTATGAAAGAGAATTATGAAAAAAAGAGTCAGCGGCTTAGAAAAGGAAGTGCAAAAACTGACTGAAGAAAACAACTTCTTATTGCTCAAATGTTTGGGAGGGAAAATACACTGAAGAAAACAATTCCTTTAAAAGTAGAATTGGCTAAATGGAGATAATCAAGGAGAAGAGGGTAAACAATGCTGCCAAAGGCTGCAGAGAAGTCAAGAAGGGTGAAGATTGAGAAGTCATTACATTTGTCAGATAGGAGATCACTGGTAACTTTGGAGAGAACAGTTTCAATTGATTGCTGAAGTTGGAAACCAGATTGCAGAGAGTTGACAAGACAGGAAAAGGAAAGAAAATGGGGGCATAAACTGTAGTTCACCTTCTCAAGAAGTTTAACTACAAAAGGGAACAGAGAGATAGCATGACAGCTAGTGGGGACAGAGAATCAAGTGAAGGGAGATTTGGGTATGTTTGTAGAGAGCAGAAAAGCACCAAAGTAAAAAGGTAGAGATTCTGTCAGTCAACAAGTATTTATTAAGTGCCTACTATTGCTAAGTACTATGTTAAGTGCCAGGGCTCTTTGCTAATCACTTAGCACAGAACAGTGAGAGTAACAGGGATGACAGAAGTGAAAATCTGGTAGAGAAGAAAGATAAGATGGGACCACTTATGCATGGAGAGGATTTTGCCTTGGCAGGGCAAAGAGACACATCTTCATGGGAGACAGGCTGAAGAAGAAGATAGTGGAGGAAGGCATCTGAATGAAATGAAATAAGGAAAATGGAAGAAAAGGAAGCTTTTGGCAAATAGTCTCAATTTTTTCAGTGAAATATAATGCAAAGTTATCGGCCGAGAGGGGAGAAGGAGGGGGAGCCATGGGCCACCGCACAAAGTGGAGAAATGAACTGATTAGGGAAGTTTAAAAAAAGACTGTTGTCACAAGTGAGGATCCATTGAGATAATGTAACAAAGGTTTGTAATAGGCCCAGTGAGCACCATTTCAAAAATTTCTCCATATTTTTTCTATAGCACTGGGCCACCATTATCACAGAAATGGAAGGAAAATACATAGAACTGAAGATCATTGAATACTTTTGCCTTTCATCATTCAACAAGTTATCTGGTTCTTATTATGTGCCAGGCACCAGGAATTAAAAAAAAAAAAGACAAAAAACGGTTCCTGCCCTCAAGAAGCTTACTTTCTAATGCAGGAAGATAATACGTCAGTCAATAAGCATTTATTAAGTACTTTCTAGATGCTAAGCACTAGGGATACAAAGAAAGTAAAATGACCACCCCTGTCCTCAAGGAGCACACAAACGAATGGGGGAGAAAAGAAGAGAAAAATATATGCAAACAAGCTATATACAAGATAAATAGGAAGTAACTGCCAGAAGGAATGTATTCGAACTAAAAGCAATTGAGAAAGGCTTCCTGGTAGAAGGTGGGATAGAAAAAGGAAGAAAGGAGAGGAAAAAAGGAGGGAAGACAGGAGGAAAGGAATACATAAAAGATGAATGGTAAAGACTTAACGATAAAAGCTCAAATGACCAAGAGGTTTCATGGACTAACAGAAGCAAAAAATTATACACTTAGTGAGTAGCTGATAAATGACAGATCTTTTTATACTTAAACAGGTACTCAAAAGTAGCCACATTTTGGGGGCGGCTAGGTGGCACAGTGGATAAAGCACCAGCCCTGGATTCAGGAGTACCTGAGTTCAAATCCTGCCTTAGACACTTGACACTTACTAGTTCTGTGACCCTGGGCAAGTCACTTAACCCTCACTGCCCCGCAAAAAAAAAAAAAAAAGAAAGAAAAAAAAAAAGAAAAGTAGCTACATTTTCCACCATGACAGAACCTCCAAAAGCATAAACTACTGTCAGAGTTTATGCGAACAGAGGGTTACCTACTTATCATGAATAAGACATTTAATGGAGAACTGCTATTATTAAAACACAATTTCTTTCCTTCACAATGGCCTAAAGTTTTTTTTTTTAATACAAATACTAAAAGCTAAATTTTCTAAATAAAAATCCTACTTGCATGCTATATTTCAATAAAAATTCGAGGGGCAGCTAGGTGGCGCAGCGGATAGAGCACTGGCCCTGGATTCAGGAGTAGTACCTGAGTTCAAATCTGGCCTCGGACACTTGACACTTGCTAGCTGTGTGACCCTGGGCAAGTCACTTAACCCCTATTGCCCCGCAAAAAAAAAAAAAAAATTCTATCAAGATGATGGTCCAGAACAGGGCTTCTTAAACTTTTTCCACTCATGACAACTTTTCACCTGAAAATTTTCTACATGACCCCAGGTATATAGGTATATAAAATAGATATACTTAACCTTTTACTATTGCCAAATTTTTCTCAAACCCACATTCAGTTACACAACCCTATTTGGGACTGCAACCCACAGTTTAAGAAGCTTTGGTCTAGAAAAAGAGGATAGTAAAAGTAGATAAAAATTCAATGTGCAAAAACACATGCAGTGAAGAAATAGATTTCTTAACACTGGAAATCAAGAGTGCTACGTCACAAGTCTCAATGATTGAAAGATGATGTAATCATAGCTACTGGGGGGGATGGCAATATATTGCTTAAATATCAAATTCCTTTGAAGAAAAAATCAAGAAGGAAAACTTTTAAGAAAAATATAACAGACTGATTTATTTTTAAATCTTTTCTTAAAATGTAATTCTTATATAAAGGTGGGAAAGTGTATTTGTATGAAGTACCTTATATGATTTCCAGAAAACCTATGAGTTGTGGGTATAAAATGTTTACTATTAATAAATTATCATCATTTTATAGATGAGGAAAGAAAAGAGAAAAACTTGACAACTCACACAGCTGGTTAGTAGAAGAGATAATAACAGCAAAGTAGGAGTTAAGTTAAATAAATGTTCGCTGACTTTAAATGACTTGAATAAGTAGCAGCCAGGTTTCCTAACTTAGCTCCAGAACCCTAAATACCATACCTATTTGTGCTTTAATGTTTGCATATTAAAATTTAACCTAAGAAAAGTATATTGGTCTTTTTTTTAATTAAAACTAAAGTAAATATTTTTAGCTTTAACTAAAAAAGTTTTTTCTCTTAAGAATTCAGTAAAATCCTGGCATGAATGATATTATAATTCTGTACAAAGCATAGTAATGATACAGCCGCCTTCCATGACGATACATCTCACTCTAATTCATTCTTTGTGAAAGATATTGGAAATTGCATCTTAATAGCTACAGTAATTACATCTGTGGTTATTCACCATGACACTCACCAAACTATTTTCTTTATATATAATTGTTATTTTTTTAAGGCTTACTACATGTAGTGAAACACTGTAAACAGCAGAAAAGTATACATTAGATTCCTGATTTTGTCTTCTTTTCTATACTATGGCATTTTAAATTACCCACTTAAGAGAAAATACATTTGTTTCCCAAGGGTCAGAATTTGTGTCATCACTTAAAATTTTCTAGTAGTAATCAGCAGATACTTTTTTTAATTTACTAAGACAATTACACTTCATTTTTATAGCACTACACTTAGGAACTAAAAATGAGACTTCTAAATGTAGCCAGTAAGTAAGAGAAAAGAGCTTTATTTAAACATTCCCATTTAAACAACCACACTTTTCTGCTTGCATTTCAAAGCTTCTTTTTCATCAGTTTAACAATTTTCTGGCTAAACATTACACAAAATTATACATTATACATTACACACCAGCCTAGTTGCTTATTTTAAATGTATTCTAATTGTCGTTTATTGCTTTTTAAAAAAAAATTATCCTTGAAAAATATTAAGATAAAACTATTAATTTAATTAAAATTGAACATTTAAAATCATATACTTAAAAAAATTCCAATGAAGAATCCCCTTCCTATACAGGTCCAAAAAACTTATAAAATTATACCATAAGCATGAAAAATAATTGCAAAATAAACAAAAGCAAAATGTTCATTTTCATAATACATTAGAAACATCACTTTGGTAGCTTGCAGAAAATTGATTAAAAAGGCATGGAGACAAATTAGGATGCTATAGTATTAATATGGTATAATATAATAATAGTATACAATAGTATAATATAGTAATGCTCAAGCAAGAAGTAATAAGGGACTAAAGTAGGGTAGTAGCCATTAAGATGTAGAAAAAAGGATAGATATAACCTATCTTACCCCTTCATTCACTCTATAGCCAACTAAACCAACCAATATGATGGTTCCTGTACATGACATTATATCTCTTCCTCTACTCCTTTGCAGAGGCTACCCTTCAAGCCTGGAATACCCTTTATCATCACTCCCTCTTAGAATTCTAGTTTCCTCTGAAGTCCAGCTCAAGTTAAGACTGCCTACATAAAGGCTTTCCCCCTATTATCAGTACCTCCCTGACCCTTCATACACACATGTGTGTGGGGGTAATTATTTGTTGTATATATTTCGTATTAATTGATATTTGTGTTCGTGTTGGTTCCCCTGATAGAATGGGAGCTCCTGGAGCGTAAGAATTAATACATTTTTGTCTTTGCATCCCTGGGATCTGATGCAATTCCTTCTATATAATATGTACTTAATAAATATATATTGATTAACTGAATCCCTAGCCAACAGAAACCTCAAAACAACTATTCAAAGAAAGAAGAAAATTCAGGTACTATTATTAAGCCTTGGCTTAAGAGCATATTAAAAATTCCCTTCAGATAAGAGAACTTAGTTTCATACCCCCTATACAGAAGAATTGATTTTAAAAAGACTCAACTGGAATTAATTCTGCACAGTACTTCTAACAAGAAAGAAACATCAGCAAAATAAAGACTTATTAAAAAGACGCCATCAAGGGGCAGCTAGGTGGCGTAGTGCATAGAGCACCAGCCCTGGATTCAGGAGGACCTGAGTTCAAATCCAGCCTCAGACACTTAACACTTACTAGCTGTGTGACCCTAGGCAAGTCACTTAACCCCAACTGCCTCACCCAAAAAAAAAAAAAGACTTCATCAAAATAACAATTCCATGGGTGCTGTCAGGACTCAATATATACAAAACCCAACCTCCTACACCCAAACTGACTGTATCCTATTTCTTTCAGCATAAAAAAATCCTTTCCACATTTATCCTCAATCTCTCCTTGTCTACTGACCACTTTCTTACTGCTTCCAAACCTGCTCATGTCTCTCCTCTATCCTGGATAAATCCTTACTTGATCCTTACATCCACACTAATTATTGTCCATGTCTCTTTTGACCTTTGTGGCTAAACTTGAGGTCATCTATAACAGATGCCTCCACTTCTTTCACTCTCCTATTTCTCTACAATCTGGGTTCCCATCTCATCATTCAACCAAAATCGTTCTCTTCTTTTTCATCAAATCCAATGGTCTTTTATCAATCCCCATCCTTTAGACCACTTTTAAGTCTTAAATACTGCCAAATACCCTCTTCTCCTTGATACTCTTTTCTCTATAGGTTTGAGAGACACCATAATAATTGCTTGATTCACCCCCTACCTATAAACCCCACTTTCTTCAGTCCCTTTGCCTGGATCTTCAGGTCATACTCATTAATCTTGAGTATGGCCCAGGAGTGTGTCTTGGCTCCTATCTCTATATTAATTCACTTGGTAATCTCACAAACTTCCATGAATTTAATTATCATCTCTGCAAAGTGAAATGACCAGAATCAGGAAAATACCATACACAGTCACAACAGTGGTATAATGATGATCAACTGTGAAAAACTTAACACCTCTGATCAAGCAGTGATCCAAGACAGTTCCAAAGGACCTATTATGAAAGATGCTATTCAACACCAGAGAGAACTAATGAACTCTGAGTACAAACTGAAACATGCTTTATTCACTTTCTTTTATTTTTCTGCTGTGTGTTTTTGCATGTGTATGTGTGTGCACATGTTCATGTGCATGCTTTCTTTTGTATCATGGGTAATATGGAACTATGTCTTGACTGACTTCACATGTATAATAGATATACTTGCTTTCTCAAGAGATGGGGGGAAAGTGGGAGGGTGGAAACGAATTTGGAACTCCAAATTTTTAAAAACTAATATTAAAATGGTTTTATGTAATTGGGGAATATTTAATGAAACAAATAAAAATAGAATTTTTAAAAACGTCATTATCATCATCTAGGATAATTCTCAAATCTATTTATCTAGATAACCTTAACCTCTCTGCTGACCTCCAGATTCCCCACTTCAACTTCCTTTCAGACATCTCCAAATGGATGTCCAGTAAACATCTTAAACTCAACATGTCCAAAGCTGAACTCATTATCTTTCCTCCTAAATGTTCCCCTTTCCAAAGATCCCTATAACTTTTGAGTTCACCATCATCCTCCCAGTTCTCTAGACTCATAATTTAGGTATCATCCTCAACTCCTCACTTTCTCTCACTCTATCAAATCTGTTGCCCAAACCTGCTGATTTCACCTTTGCAACATCTTCTGAATATGCCCTCTCCTCTGCTACTGCTACTGCTATGGTGCAGGTCTTCATCACGTCATGCCAGAATTACGGCAATAGCCTGCTGCTTGGTCTACCTGCCACAAGTCTCTTCCCATGACAGTTTATCCTTTATTCTACCATCAAAGTAATTTTCTGAAATCAAAAATGTGACCATGTTGCCCTGCCTATTCAATAAATTCCAGTGGATCTCTATCAACTCCAGGAGCAAACACAAAATCCCCTATTTGAAGTTCAAAGCTCCTTATAACAACCTTTTCCCCCCATCCCTACCTTTCCAGTCTTCTTATACCTTATCCTACACTCTTTAACCCACTCTCCTGCAACATCTCTTCAAACCAATGACATTGGCCTCATTGCTGTTCACCAAAAAGACATTCTATTTCTTGATTTTTGGCTGGCCTCTATGCCTGGGATGTTCTTCCTCATGTTCGCCTTCTGATTTCTTTTAAGACACAACTAAAATCCCACCTACAGTAAACTTTTCCCAATCTCTTTTAATTCTAGTTCCATCTCTCTGTTGATTATTTATTTATACTTAGTATATATAACTTGTTTGTACCTATTTGTTTACATATTGTCTCCCCCATTAGATTCCAAGTTCTTCAAGAGCAAGGACTATTTTTTTGGCCTTTCTTTATATTCCCAGTATTTAGCTCAGTGTCTGACACATAGATGGCACATAATACTTAATGACTACATCTACCATAAAACGACTGTAGTGCTTTTGAGTGATATAAGTCTTCGATCTTCTAATTACTGATGCAATTAAACATATTGTTTTTATCGATATAAATTATTAGACTGACAACATAAATCCAAATTAACCATAATATCTTATTCCTTGATAGTGTAACATAGGTAAAATGTAAGTGTAACATACAAATCCCAAAGAGTATTGTCTCTTCTTCAGAGTAGTCACCATAGAATACAAAATATTTTTCCCAATAAGGCTACTGGGAGTACCTTAAGAGTGTGTAGTTCTCTTTTCTTTGAATATTCTCAATAGTGCTATATCTTTGCCCTTTAGTATTAGAAGCCAACAAAAATCAGAATAAATAAGGGTAAGGGAAGGACAGATGAGAGAGAAGGTAATCAAGCTCATGCTCTTCTATAAATTGGCTCAGAAAGAAGAGATACATAAGCAGCTCCAACACTTTTAGTTTAAAAAGTAAATTAAACTCTTATAATGATTTTTTTAAAAAATCATAAATCGAATCCTCATATAGTACCTGTTTTTTCAGAAGTCCTGAGAAATACCATATCAGATGGAATTCTTTGATTCTATAAAGAAAATGGAAAAAGTGAGTTATTTATATTGAAACACGTGATAAAAATTTACATTCAGATTTAAATGAACATTTATGTAATTTATATTTAAAATTCATAATATATTTTTAAATTATATGACAGAATAGAGTTTCAGAAAGTCTTATAAAATAACATTTTGTGAAAGGGAAGCTAAGTACTGTTGAGTAAAACACAAAATCTCAACTGAATTTTTAACTATGATATTCCAAAGTTATAAAGCTCATCAAGCTTTAGATGACCTAAAAAAAACACCATTTGGGGGCAGCTAGGTGGTGCAGTGGATAAAGCACCAGCCCTGAATTCAGGAGGACCTGAGTTCAAATCCAGCCTCAGATATTTGACACTTAACTAGCTGTGTGGCCCTGGGCAAGTCACTTAACTCTCACTGCCCTGTGCAAAAAAAAAAAAAAAAAAAGCACCATTTGCCTTAAGAAATCAAAAAGGTTAAATAAATGCAACCTTACTGAGAAGTAACATTTTGTGCATGTTTTCTGTAGTTAATATTATTGTTTTAAGTTTGTATAGTTCAATAGTTCAAATAACTAACATGACTTGTAAAATTTCAAAATACAATTGAAAGATTTATCATTTATGATTATATCATTATTATTAAACACTTACTTCTGACTTCCAAGAATAAATAATGACTTTGAGAGGCATATGTTTACTTTCATATTAAGGTACAAGAAAGTAATGTACTGGCCAGTTTCAAGACTAGTGAGCTTGACTCCAACATTAATCAAGACAGAGTATTTAAAGGCACTGAGGATAAGACTGCCTCATAATACTAAACAAGAAGAATCATCTGACTTGAGAATTGCAAAAATTTCCACAGCTACAACCAAGTGGGGAGGAAAAGAACTAACCCAAACTAATATTTCCTTTAATTACTGATATGTTAAACATATTTTTATGTTAAATATTTTAAAGTAAGCTGGCCAATTTCAAGACTAGGTATAGTATTATTTGTGGCACATGAATATACAGGACAAAAGCCTTCTATGACCCTTTAGATCAAAAGTTTCTTTTGTTAAATGTTGGAATATATTAATGTTCAAAAGTGGTAAAATGACATTTGGAATTTTAATGTAAAATTGGAATGTAAGATAAAAAAGATAATTATTATTGTTTTAAATACTTCTAGTACTCTGTGATATTTTCAATATCAGGGCAATTTAACTGATAGTCTGATCAGACTGTAATATTAACAAGTTGATGTCCTTAGAACACTCCTCTGAAAACTGCCGCCCTCAACAATCTTCCTTTCCATGTTGTATCAAATTATCCAACAAAGAAGCACTGGTTTGGTGGAAAGAGCACTTAATTTTTAATTATAAATCCTGTGTTTGAGCCCAGACAACACTTTTAATACCTGTGTGACTTTGGTCAAGTCTCACTTCTCTAAGCCTTAGTTCCCTCATCTATAAATTGTATTTATCTATTGCATTAAATAATGCATCAATATATGCATTATCTATCTCACAGGATCAATATGAAAACTGTATAAATTAATTTATGTATTCTGTAACTACAAAGCATTATATTACAGTGTAAACTGTTGTACCACAATTATTAGTACTAATAGTAATAATGTTATCAATATGCTTTTATGATGAACATAAAATGGTAATACCATCAAAAATATTTCTATCTGTACACTATATGGTTGACAACTAATTTGATATTAAAGGGAGAAAAAGCTAATGGGTCAAAGAAGTAATCCCAAAATTCTACTGAATTGTGGTTTTTATTTTCTAATTTTTTCTTGCTCATGGAAACTAATAGCTCACAAACTCTTCAAAGGAAAAGTTATTACTTTACTATATACTACACTTTGGTAAGGATTGTTGAAAAACAATCAGTGTAATTGGCTGATAAAACCTGTCATTTTTGTAGTCATGTTAATTATTGGGTTTTGAACATATTCAGTGGTGTGTGGTTTTTTTCATTGTTAAAAGGTAATAAATATTTTGGTACTGAATTATTTAAAAATGTGAATTTCTTACTTTGCAAAAATATAAAGCTAAGCTATAATTTCTTAAATACCAGAAGAAATACAATTAATGTTAACTGAAGAAAAATTAAAACAAAAAGAAAAAATTACAGGGATCTGAGGAAAAGATCAAAGTTATCCCATAGTAACTGAAAACTTGGGAGAAAAAACTCAGTTCTGACATATTGTCTTTATCAATTTTTTCAAATGAAGCACATGACTGCACCCTTAATGAGTTGGAAAAGCAATAAGACACCTAAACAACTAAACATTTTATCATTTTTAAGCAATTAATTAAAACTAAAGCTTTGGCCAAAATATTCTACAAGTCTCTTTAATCCTAATTAAAATTCAACCTCTTGGGCTGCTAGGTGGTGCAGTGGATAAAGCACCAGCCCAGGATTCAGGAGGACCTGAGTTCAAATCCTACCTCAAACACTTGACACTTAGTAGCTGTGGGACCCTGGGCAAGTCACTTAATCCTTATTGCCCTGCCCCACTCCCCCCCCCAATCTAAACTCTTCAAGGCAAAGAGAAAAATATCAGGAAGTGACACAGAATAAAGTTTTGCTTAATAACAGTAATGACATTACAGATATAAGTACTAATAACAATACTCTCATTATGGAGCTAATGGTAAAGTTTGTACCATATTAATACCTATATCTAGGGGGCAGCTAGGTGGTGCAGTGGATAGAGCACTGGCCCTGGAGTCAAGAGTACCTGAGTTCAAATACGGCCTTAGACACTTAACACTTACTAGCTGTGTGACCCTGGGCAAGTCACTTAACCCCAATTGCCTCACTAAATAAAATACCTATATCTATATGGACTGTGTGTACACACACACACACACACACACACACACACACACACACACACACACACGGTTATGCCTTGGTTATCTGTCATCAAGGAAGAAAATGCTCCAGATAAATATATTTTATTTTCCACACAACTTAAGATTAAGCAAAAGCATGTTATTTTAATTTTTAAATGTAACTCTCCCTAAAATATTAGATATTTCCTTAATTAAACTGTTAGTGACAACATACAATTAGGAAATATCAGTTGTTGAATTGTATTTTAAAAGTATATGCAGATGAATAAGGTTTGAGGCATGGTACAGACTGGGTACTGACTCATCCCAAAAGTTGTTCTGAAATTTATCTTTTGAAAAAAAGTTCCTGAGGTGAATGCTTTGATGTCACTTGCATCTCTCTTATGAATGAAGGTGAAAAAAAGTGAAGTTGCAGGATTTCCTGGGCAATTTTTCATTACTGGCTGGCTGAAAACTTTGACAAAGTTGTCACCTTGTCCCCAATGGTTAATTCACCTTCCTCCGCCCACCTTCCCTTCACACTTATTCCTCTCCCATCCCGTCCCCTCATCTCCAGGTCTAGTTTCTTCATTTTGCATTTCACTGTCATCTAGCTTACCACTATATCCAAAACATCATCAATTATGTCTACCTTATTAACTAACACAATGGCCCTGAAAAAGTTCTTTCAACTAATTCAATTCAACAAACATTTATGAAGTGCTCACTCCATACAAAGCACTGAGTGAAATACAAAGATAACTAAAACATAAGCTTCTCGCATTACACTGCTTTTCTATTTCATTTGTACTGTTCATCCAACCATGCCTATTATGATCAAGGCATTAAAAAAAGTCCACAGTTAAGAAGAGACAGGGTAAGAACAACAAAAACAATAACAACAGGCAAAATGAACAGTTGAGGAGGGAGATGGGGAGGGTGCAAAAGCTGAAATAAAAACTACTGTGGAGATTCATAGCAGAGAAAAAAAATATACATTTGGGGAATCAAAAATGATTCATAAAGAAAATCATATTTGATCTGTACACTTGAAGGATAAGGTAAGATTTCAACAAGTTGAAGTTGGGAGCAAGAAGAACATAAGGGAAAAGCATAGAACTGTCAATCAACAAATGTTTATTAAACTTTTACTATGAGCCAGGTAATGGGCATGGCACCACAGATAAAAGCACTTTTAAATGTGTTTGCAGATGCACAGAGTTTGAAGTATGACACACAAAGAAAAAAAAAAACAGACCTTGCACTCAAGGAGCCCACATGACATCAGGAGAGACAATGTGTAACATTAATCAAATACATATAAGATATATACATGGTGGATAGAAGGTAATCCAAATAGGGAAGGCACTAGTAGTTGAGGGGGAATGAGAAAGGTCTTTTGTAACTAAAGTCAAGTCTTGAAGGAAACCAGGATTCCAAGAGGGAAATATCAAGAGATAGAGCTTTCCAAGAATAGGGGTTATCGTCTATAAAAGTAAAGAGATGGGGGGCAGCTAGGTGGTGCAGTGGATAAAGCACCGGCCCTGGATTCAGGAAGACCTGAGTTTAAATCCAGCCTCAGACACTTGATACTTACTAGCTGTGTGACCTTGGGCAAGTCACTTAACCCCCCATTGCCCCACCCAAAAAAATTAAATTAAATTATTATTCAGTCGATGTAGAAGATGATTGAATAGATCAATTTTTAAAAATCTCTGTCGAGGCAGCTAGGTGGCACAGTGTATAAGGCACCAGCCTTGGATTCAGGAGGACCTGAGTTCAAACCCCGCCTCAGATACTTACTAGCTGTGTGACCCTGGACAAATCACTTAACCCCCATTGCCCTACCAAAAAAAAAAAATCTCTGTCCCAAATATTCCTTTAAAGCCCTCTGTGAGAAACACTGAAAAGCTGAAAGGAGACAAAGCATTATAATTAATTCTGTATGTAATTGTTCTAGAGCTTGTGAGTTTTAAACTGTTTTGCACAACCTAAAGGCCAACTTTACTAAGGCTAAGCTCCTCAAACACCAGTGAAAAATACCTCGGACTAGTGAACTGTACTGTTTGGTCCACTTTCAGTAAGGCAGTATCTGAACAATGATAAAATTATTCAGTCAATTATTGAAGTGAAAAAGTCTTGACTTACCCTCTTTAATGAAATTTTCTCTCCAATTATAGATATACTATGACTGATAATGTCTAACGCACCATCTGTGAAGTATAATGATTATACTTTCCTGGTTTTTTCCTCACAGAGAAAAACCAGGAACAATGGATGGAAATTACTAAGAGGTAATTTTAAGTTTGATATCAGGAAAAAATTACTAACAGCCAGAGCTATGCAAAAGTAGAATGGACTGCCTTCATTGGTGGTAGGTTTCCCCTACCTTCTAAGACCATATGTTCTACAAAGGGGAAACGATGAGTACAGAATTTTTTTAAATACATAAAGGAAATAAAAGTAATTTGGCAGGGAAGCATTAATAACCATGAGCCAAGAATACTTTTTTAAAATGTGTGGCATTTCAAAGGGCTATAAAGCTATGTATACCCTTTGACCCAGCAATACAACTTTTGGGTCTTTTTCCTGAATCATAGGAAAGGGAAAAGGACCCACATGTACAAAACTTTTTATAACTGCTCTTTTTGTGGTGGCAAGGAATTGGAAATTGAAGGGTTGCCCATCAATTGGGGAATGGCTGAACAAGATGTGGTATATAAATGTACTGAAATTCTATTGTGCTGTAAGAAACAATGAGCAGGAGGAGTTCAGAGAAAACTGGAAGGACCTGCATTAACTGATGATGAGTGAGATGAGCAGAACCAGAAGAACACTGTACACAGTATCATCAACATTATGTGTTGATCAACTGTGATAGACTAGATTCTTCTCACCAATACAATGGTACAAGAAAGTTCCAAAGGACTCATAATGGAAAAGGCTCTCCAAATCCAGGGAAAAAAAGGGAACTGTGGGATATGGATGCTGATTGGATCATACTGTTTCTTTTGTTTTGGGTGCTGTTTTTTTTCCTTTTTTGAGGGTTTTCCTTTTTGCTCTGATTCTTCTCATATAACATGACTAATGCATAAATGTGTTTGATGTTATTGTATATATATAAAACCTATATCAGATTACTTGCTGTCTAGGGGAGGGGGGAGGGAGGGAGAAAAATTTGAAATTGGAAATCTTATATAAACAAATGTTCAAAACTATCTCTACATTTAACTGGAAAATAATAAAATACTTTTATTTTTTAAAATAAATAAATAAATAAAATGTGTGGCATTTGAGTTTTGAGCCTTGAAGGCAGCTTCAAGGGAAAGAAGAATATGTATATATTCCAAACATGGGGGACATCCTGTGCAAATGCAGAGAAAGAAGAAAAAAATGCCCTGCATGAGAAATGGCAAGTAGGCCAATTTGTCTTAGTCATTAAGTAGATAAGAAAGAAAAAAGTTTGGAAAGGTAGACTACAATCAGTTCGGGAAGATTTTTAAATGCTAATTACAAGAATTTGAATTGTATCCTAGAAGAACTAGGAAATCCTTAAGCTTCTTGACAGCGGAATGAATGAATATTATTTATTAAGCATTTACTATGTGCTACCAAACATTGTACTAAGTATTAAGGACATAAGTACAAACGTGAGACCTTCAAAGAGCTTATACTCATAAGATAAACAACACATAGAAGAAAATGGTAGCTAGGAAAAAATCATGTTCTGGGAAGTCCCAAAGATGATGAGTGTAACAAAAGTTTATTGCTGTCCTTTGTCCTTACCAACCAAGAAACCATATTACCTCCTTACTTTATGAAGTCTTTACTGATCCCCCAACCTCCAGCTGCTACTGCCTTCCTCAATAAAATTAACTCGTAATTATTTAGTACACATTTTATATTTACTTAAATGTGTTCATGTTTTGTTCTTTTTTTTTCCCCCATGTAGAACACTAAGTTCCTTGATGGCAAGGATTGTTTCACAGTTGCCTATTGCCCATAGTGAAATATGACAGTCTCTGACACATTAAAAATGCTTATCACATTCATATTAATGTAAAGATGGGAGTTAATTGACTATGTTTAACTACTTCAGATATATTTATAAAAAGAGGGGAGCATGAGTACATCAATCAAGTCATCCAACCCACTTAACATAATTAAGAAATGTTTGAAACTTAAGCCAGGAGAGAATAACTCAATTATAGGCTTTGGAAAGTGTGGAAAAAGTAAAAAGTCCTTGATCAAATGGAGTTAACGTTGCATAGGATTTGTGTGCACTGGCTCAGGAAATCTGTTAACACCCTATGAGGTCTGTAGAAAACTTCAGCACTAGTACAAGGGGGAAAAGAGGGAAGGTTCCATCTAGCTAAACCCCTGAAAAGGAATTGATTGGAAGGACAGAAAAAGGACTGGTTTCTAGCCTAGGTTTACTGAACCTGAGAGGTCCAAAGGACTTCCCATCTTCCCAAACTATCCTATCAGCATTGCTGGATCAGCTTGGGTCAGGATTCAAGGACAGAATGGATGTACATGCAAAGCTCGAAATTAACCCAGAAGCAGTTACATCATATCTATAAGGGAAATATCTGGAGCATGAGAGCAAAAAACATTTCAAGGAAATCTGAGTTATATTGCCACATGTGATCTCTATGCTTGTACCCACTTTGCTCTGGCCTCTATATCTTATGAGAAGAGTGTGGTAATGACTGGGGGAGAGAGACTGGTAATGCTGTATACCAAGTATACCACTTCAGTAAATATCTCCTTTCTAAAAGTCAATTAAGTCCAGCTGACTAACTGATTGGCAATTACCAAAAGAAACACATCGATAAGAAGTTTGTGAACTGTAACTTTAGAAAATATATCCCCCTAATACCTAAGGGCTAATCTTGGAGCCTGGAGATGTAGTAGCCCTACTATCAGGAGACCAGACTTAGTACAAATAGGAGTCAGGACATCAACACCAGAGCATGAACTTTGGAATAAATACCACATATTACAAAGGGCATTAGATAGGTACATAACAGCTCTAAGAAGGTTAAAACATACTACCAATGAGGAATTTAGAAAAAAATGAAAATAAAATTGTATGACAGTAAGAGAAAATGCACTGGTTAAATAGACAGGGAAAGGGACAACAAAAAAACAGTCAGAGTGATCAACTAGTACCTTCAAGGTGTTTGAATATAATGCACCAACATTTTGGGTGCACTAGTGGCAACACAGCTTATAAAAGAAAACAGGATGAATCACACTGTAGATCCATTTGAATACTGAATATCCATAGAGCCTACCACAGGGCCAGGAGCTTAGTAGGATGCTTTTGACTGACCTTAGGACCCAACTACATGTGCAAACTAAAAAAAACAAGAAGTAGCTAAGTATCCCCCCCTTTCCTAAAATCTGAAGTTTTCCTACTCTAGCACTACAAGAAATCTTTCCTAATTCTCCCAGTTAGTGTCCAGCTCCTGAAAATTATTTTACATTTATACAATGAATTACCAGTGTATATGTAGTTTCTACACAATAGAATGTAAACTCCTTGAGGGCAGGGATTCTCAGTTTTGTCATTGTGCCCCTCTGAGGTAGTAGTGCAGCTAGGATAGAGTACCTAGCCTAGAGTTAGAAAAACTCATTTTCATGACTTTAAATCTGGCCTCAGATACTTACTAGCTGTGTGATCCTGAGTAAGTCACTTAACCCTGTTTGTCTCCGTTTTCTCATCTGTAAAATAAGCTAGAGAAGGAAATAGCAAACCACTCCAGTATGTTTGCCAATAAAACACCAAATGGGGTCACAGGGTTGGAAGTGACAATTGAACAACAAGAGAAGTGAATAGCTGAAGAAGCATCTGTCACATTTCCCTTAGCAGCATGCATAGTGATCTGAACACAGCAAGGGATTCCTAAGATTTGAACTGAATTTTCCAAATTCAAAATAGCTGAATCATTTTTCCCCCTGCAGGGCAATGAGGGTTAAGTGACTTGCCCAGGGTCACCCAGCTAGTAAGTGTGTCAAGTATCTAAGGCTGGATTTGAACTCAGGTACTCCTGAATCCAGGGCCAGAGCTTTATCCACTGCACCACATAGCTGCCCCCAATTACTGTCAATGGCACTACTATACTCCCAGCCTCTCATTCTAGGGGTTATCTTTGACTCCTCCCTAAACCTCACCCCCTAAATCCAATCCATTGAAAATACCTGTCTATTTCACCTTGACCACAGCTCTTGAATACCTCTTCTCTCCTCTGATACTGCCAACACCCTGGCATAGGGCCTCATCATCTCATGGTGATAGAACTATAACTATAGCCTACTGGTTGATCTTCCTGCCACAAGTCTCTCCCCACTCCAGTTTGTCCTCCATTCAGCCATCAAAGTGATTTTTCTAAGGTATAGATCTGACCATTTAACCCCCCTCTACTCACTAAATTCTACTGTCTCTCCATCATCTCCAGGAGCAAATACAAAATCCTCTGTTTGGCATTCAAATTCAATTATAACCTCACTCCCTATTCCTAACCTTTCCACTCTTACACTCTATATCCTCCCCATCACCCCATCCACCAACCACAAACACACTCTTGGATTCAGTGACCCTTGCCTTCTTTCTAATCACAAGCATGACACTATATGTCTCAGCTCCAAGCATTTTCTCTGGCTGTCCTTCATGCCTGGATGCTCTCCTCCTTCCTCATCTGTGCCAACTGCCTTCCTTCAAGTCCTAACTAAAAACTCACCTTCTATAAGAAGCCTTTCACAATCTTTCTTAATTCCAGTGCTTCCCTTCTCTTAATTATTTCCTATTTATCATGTATATAGCTTGTTTGTACATGATAATAATTATTAACATTTATATAGCACTTTACCATATGACAGGCACTGAGCACTTTACAATTTTTATCTCATTTAATCTTCACAATGATCCTCTGAGTTAGGTTTATTATCCCTATTCTGCAGATGAGGAAACTATGGCAGAAGTAAAGTGACTTGCCCAGGGTCACACAACTAGTAAGTGTGGGAGGTCTGATTTTAACTGAGGTCTTCCTGACTCTGGGCCCTGTTCTTTATCAGATGTAGCACCTAGTTTCCATGATTAATAACTGCATTAAAGCCAACAAGTTAACATTCAAAACATTAGTTAGTGCAGTCTTTCAAGGAAAGTTTTTTTATTCTCTACCACCTCAGTTGCTGTACTTACACAGGGTAAGATTTTAATGACCCTTAAAGCTATAGCTAGAAGGGACCTCGGAAGCTATCTAGTCCAACTAATTCATTTTACAAATGAGAAAACTAAGGGCTAGTGAGGTCAAGGAAGATAATATATATGAAATGTGAAACAATATGAAAGAATGTGAAAGAATATATGTGATTAAGTAAGAAGATATACATAAAAATACTTTGAAAACTACAAGCACCATAAGAACCTAAGACACGAAAACATTTTCATTTATTAAAGCACTTTTTCCAAAATGGGTTATTCACAATATAGAGAATTACTTCTATTCCTTAATGTAAATATTTCAAAATTAAATATATTGGACTTAAATTCTGGTCTGTCCTTGACAAAATTTCAGAGATAGCTAATAATGATTCCACCTCAAAATATATGTTATTAAAAATATTAAAACACAAAAGCAAGTCAAAGGAAAATATTCCATCAAAAAAGTTCATTTGAGAATAACTGCTCTATTTAACAAAGTATCAAATGGGACTTTTCACTAGGTTTACATAAATGACAGATAATTTGATAAAATGAATTCCTCATGATTTCATTGGTAAACACTCCACTGTTAAAGATGACAACCTCATCACTTTTCCTCCCTGTAATTCTTGTCCTTGTTTAAAACAAAAAATGAAACAAGTGCTAGGGAATCTACCCAAACCCCTGGAGATACGATGATGATGATGATGATGATGATGATGATGATGATAGTGTATATCATTCTCTCTAAACATGTTTCCTCTTATTCTTTAAACGTAGCTAGGCCACTTCCTTTTCCATTCAAAAATGTCCTTAGTCTTTTACACCACTTAGAATCAGAGGATCACACAAAGTGACTTTAAGTGCTATCTAGGCTAACTTTATCCTTTTCCACAGAAGTAAACAGGTCATGAGAGATGAAGTGACATAAAGTCACAAAGTAGCCAAATGGAGACTTCAACAAGTCTTCCAAATCCCAGTCCAGTGGTCTATTCACTACTTCATGTTATACAGCATCCTTAGTACACATAGTAACACATAGCTAGCTGTTTACATATACCACATAGCTTTCAAAACCCTTACAGCTATTTGTAAACTTAATTTTTTAAAGGCTCTATTAGTAAAATTTCTCCATCAATCTATATGAATTGCTTTAGCCAATTGCTTGGCAATGAGTATTATTGTTAATAATCATTTCTATTTGTATGTTTTAAGGTTTACAAAACTTTTTTTTCATTACAACAACCCTCTTATGTAGGAAATGAAAGTATAATCACGCTAATTTTAACAGGAAAGGAAGCATAGATTAAGAAGCTTGCCCATGAAGGCACAGCTAATAAGTTCAGTCTTCAAGACTTAAAACCAAGTCTACTGGCTCTTCAGTGATCTTATTTGATAAAACAGAATATCCAAAGTAAAAAGCAAAAAGGCAATCTGAGCTACAAGTTTAATTTAGAAAATGGTGAAGATAACTATAACATTTATTGTGAAATATAAACTATTTTTACAAATTGCTGTATCAATTTAAGAACAAAATTCTTAGTAAAACAGTTATCCCAATTTTTAAAACAAAAGTGATTTAATACCAATCTCATTAAATGTTTGTTTATATATCTTCTTGCCACATTAAAAAAAATGTCTACAATTGACTTTAAAAGTAAAGTACAGTGACCCTGGGCAAGTCACTTAACCCACTTGCCTCACTAAAAAAAAAAAAAAGTAAAGTACATTCAATTCCTCAAGGAAACTGTATACTATTCACCAAAATCAGTTCATGTATTTTTTTTTTTGAGAGGGAGAGGGAAAAAATTGGGTTTCTAAGCATAAGTATGAAAAGTACTCAGGAAAGCTTCATATATTTAATAAGCACTGACTAAATGTATACTCTGTACAAAACACTTTGCTGCATACCATGAGAGATAGCATGCTGTACTAAAGAGAGAACTGACCTCAAAGCCAGGAAGACATGGGTTCGAGTCCCACATAAGACACATGCTGTCTATGTGGCCCAGTACAAGTCACTTATTCTCTCGATACTACAGGCAACTCTCTAAGACTATAAATTACAGAGAAGGCACTGACATGAACTGGTAAACAACAGTTTTTTCAACTGGAAGTTCTAGGTAGCAATCAAATCACAGATCCAGTACTTAAATACAAAGTACTGTTAAGTGTCATAGAAGAAAGATGGTAAAGATAGTTCCTGGTTCTTTTAGATCTTAAAATTCAGCAGAGGTAAGATAGATAGATACACATGCAAGTGTGTAATCTACATTATAAATACATAAGTCACTATATTACAGATTAGTATAAGGGCATAAGAAAGCTGCAAAGCATAATCTAAGGTCAAAGGAGGCCAGATCTTTTCCAGTTGGATTGGGGATCACTGAAGACTTCATGGAGGAGGTATAATTTCAGCTGGATCTTAAAGGATGGGAAAAATTTCCAACGAGATGGGATGGAGTAGGGAAAAGATGAGAGAAGCTAAATTCCCCATTCCTTGCATACAGTTTATTAGCTATGGGAGTCAACTTAAAAGTCCTGGAATTTTATTAAATCTGCCTTCATAAAACCTTGAATATGTATAGCAAGTAAATGAACCACTAGCAATGCTTTGTTTTTTCAAAATAATTTATGAGGTATGCCACTAAGAGGATCTAGGTGATTCAGAGTATAGGGCTTAGCTTCAGGAAAACAGTTCAAATATAACCTCATATACTAGGTATGTGACCCTAAACAAATCACTTAACCTCTATCTACCTCCACTTCTTCATCTGTAAAATGATGTTGATAATAGTACTTACAAGGGTGGCAGCTAGGTGGCGCAGTGGATAAAGCACTGGCCCTGGATTCAGGAGGATCTGAGTTCAAATACGACCTCAGACACTTAACCCTGACTAGCTGTGTGACCTTGGGCAAATCATTTAACCCTCATTGCCCCGCTAATAAAAATAATAATAATAATAGTACTTACCTCCCAGGGTTGTTAGGAAGACCAAGTGAGATAATATTTGTAAAATACATAGCACAGTACTTGTTTCATATTTATAATTTTTAAAAAGGAATGATACTTACAATATCACATACTGTAAGATAACTAACAAGAATACATCTTCTGTAAACTATTCTGGATAAATAGAAATTTGCCTAAAATTCTTACAGGAAATAATTATTGCATCATAGAAGAAATTTAAATTATAATACAGAATCTGTGTTTCAATATAGCCTATAAATCCACTGACATAAAGCTTTGGGGAGAAAAAGGATAAATTATACTGACAAAAATTCAAAAAATGAGTCATATAATCTCCACCTGTATAGAAGTATTCCCTCCTGGAGGGCAGGGACTATCTTTTACCTTTCTTTGTATCTCCATGCTTACCATGGTGCCAGGAACATATTAGGCACTTGATAAATGTTTATTAATTGACAAAATATACAAAAGGTTATTGCTTCTACTTCCTTTCAGTTTTCAAACCTTTGTGATCCAGTATCTGCTCTCATCAATCAACTGAAACTGTTCCCTCTAAAGTGATCAATAATCTCTGAATGGCCAAATCCAGTGACCAATCCTCACTTAGTCCTCCTCCTTCACTTCTCTACAGCACTTAACACTGCTGACCAACCTCCCTCTCCTGAAAACACTCTACTCTCTGAGTTTTCCTCACAAAGTTCTCTCTTGATACTCCGCCTCCTTCATTGGATCCATGCCCTGCCCTCAACGTGTGAAGGTGTCCCAAGTCTCTGGCCTGGGCTTTCTTCTCTCTATATTTATTCTCTATCTTAGTGATATCAATTTCCATGGATTCAGATGACTGCCAAATTCCTAAATCCAACCTTAGTCTCTCTCCTGAGCTCCAGTACCACATCACCAAGTGAATATTGGGCATCCAAATGGATGTACCATAGTCATCTCAAACTCAACATGTCCAAAAGAACTCATCATCTTACTCCAAACTCCATCCTTTTTTCTAACATTCTCATTTAATTCATGTGTTGCAGTCAGCTCAAACTGGCTTCTGGGAGCTGAGAGATAAATTTTCAGTGTGAACACTTAAAACTCAGAAATCAGCAAATACTATATATAAGGACTTGATTTATCATTTTGCTGACTTTCTGGAATTAAGGGAGCAATGGAGAAAAAGTTAATAATGCAGATTAATCTTAAAAGTGTGTCATGATGGGGCAGCTAGGTGGCACAGTGAATGGAGCACCAGCCCTGGATTCAGGAGTACCTGAGTTCAAATCCGGCCTCAGACACTTGACACTTACTAGCTGTGTGACCCTGGGCAAGTCACTTAACCCCCATTGCCCCGCAAAGAAAAAAAAAAAAGTGTGTCATGAGTTAATTTTTTTCAAACAGCCAAATGAAAACATCTATCAACATACACCTAGGTGTCATCTCCTAGTCACCTAAGTTTTTATTTTATTGAGTCAATTTCAATAATTCTTTCTCCCTCATCCTGCATATCTAATTGCTTGCCAAGTTTTGCCCCTTCTATCACTACAATATCCCAATCTCTCCAATTACAAGCCACAGTCTACTTTAGGCCTTCATCCTTTCTCACCTACACCAGACATTTCCAAAACTTTTTTGATCACATGTCCTTAACAGTTGTTTTTAAAAAAGCATTCATTCCCTATATGTGTATATTTATTTATAAATTATACAATGCATTACTGTACTAACATATACATACATTTAAATATGTAAACAAAAAGATTTAAAAGAATAAGATGAAATAAACAATATTTTTTAAACTTTAATAGCATATAAAACTTTTTAACGATCACTAAACTATTATTAATAAAATTTGTGAAAGAACTGTGATGGAATATGCTTCATTATTTTCCAAAAAATCTCTGTGCATGTTCTAGGAAACAAGGCAAACTTATAATTGATTAATAGTTAACAATTATTCAGTTAATTTTTATTAATGTAGCTAATCAAGCATGTAAATTTTTAAAGATACTTATGTGTATGAGAAGTAGCACTCAGTAATAAATAAGGCTGGAAATATAGGTTACAATCAGATTGCAAAAGGTTTTAAATGACAGACATTTAAAGGAGTATTTTGTTCAAGAATCAATAGTGAGCCACTGGGGTTAGAGGTAAGGAAGGTAGTGATATGGTCAGACTTATGCCTTTGAAAAAAGTTACTTTGGCAGCTGTATAGATGATAAAAGAGTTGAAGTGGAGAGAGACTTGAAGCCTAAATAAGGCCAATTAGGAAGTCACAGCAATAGTCCAGGCAAGAAATGATGAGATCCTAGTCCTAGGATGGTGATTATATGAGTGGAGACACAAGGACAAATACAAAAGATGCTATAAAGCTAAAACCCACATGATTTGGCAGCTTTCTGGATATGAGCATGAATGAACAAGATGAGTCTAAGATGATAATGAACTTGTGAAGCTGAGTGACTGAAAAGATGGTGGTTCCCTGGGCAGGAATAGGGAAGTCCAGAAAAGGAGTAGGTTGAAGGGGTAGAAAATAATTAATTAGATCTGCAAATCAAATCATATCCCATTCATCCACAGTGCTCATCTTGTGTGATTCATTCTGGCCCATCCAAAAAGAAAAGCAAAAGAGAAATATTACTCACCAATCACTGCCCTTTATGACACTAAAGTCAGAGGGTAGGTATTTTGCCAGGGGAGTTTTCCCAATAGCAGCTGCTGCTGTGGGTACCCAGTGCAGAAAAGAGGGAAATTAGGGGCTTGAACAGCTGCAAAAGAGGTTGGAGTTGGGAAGTATTGGGCTGGTAATGGCTGAAGGACAGATGTAGTTATGTTGGAAATAAACTCCGTGATTAAGTATCCTCAGGAAGAGTAGTATGTAACCCATCTACACACCATCCAAATAGCTAATTACACAGCACTTAGGGTCATGTCACAGCCCCTTCCATAGGAGATCACTGGCCTAAATGATTGCAGGAGTATACTAATTGATCTCCCCGCCCTATAGTCTCTATTCTTTCCAATCCATCTTCCACACAGTAAAGGGAAGTGATATTCCATTCTGAAAGCACAGGTTCAGCCATGCCACTGCCCTGCTTAAATAGATAGCTTCAGTTGGCTCTCTATTGTTTGTAGGATCAAATCCAAACTACTTTGGTTTTAAAACCCTTCCTAATTTGTCTCCAGCCTATCTTTACATATTCACTAGACATTATTCACCTTCACACACTACAATCCAGCAGAACTGGCCAACTTGCTGTTCCCTCTACATAACGATTTGCCTCCTGCCTCTCTGACTTTGTTCAGTTGCTCACCTTCCCTGAGATTCCCTCCTTACTCAGCGTCTCCAAATATCTAGTTTCCTTCAAAGCTTAGCACAAGCAACATTTTTCTAAAGGGGACTGAGAATCAAAAAGCAAAGCTGAAACATTTCTTATTCTCAGTCAAGTCACTGGGAAAAGTTAATTTGCTCAGCTCAAATTCCAAAATCATTAGAGGATAAATGCCAATATGACTAGCTGGAGTCTCAACCTAATCAACTTCCTGATATCTTTACATACACCACCACTATAATTCTACTAGTAAAAACTCCCTTCCATGGTCACTACTACCCTATATGTGGTGGTTGTTTGTCCTTCATTCTCAAAGAAGCACATGACATCTGGGGGATGTCATGATTTGCACTGAATTGGATTTAATTGAGGGAGGGCTGTGCAAGGGCACCAACCTCACTCTCTCCTCCAGAGCCATCAGGGCCCAGTGGCAAGATATACATCAGGACAACTGGAGATGGTTCTGGATATTTAAGGCAACTGGGGTTAAGCCCTGGCTCACACAGCTAGTAAGTGTTTGAAGTGAGATTTGAACTCAGGTCATCCCAACTTCAGGGCCAGTGCTCTATCCACTGTGCCACCTAACTGCTCCTCCTCTATGTGGTAGCCCTTTTTATTAGGACATAAACTTCTTTAAGTAAGAGACTATCTCACTTTTTTCTTTTCATATATAGTGCTTAACACAGTGCATGACACATAATATAAGTTTTTTAATAAACATTTTTTTCATTTATTTACTTATTCTAATGGGTAGACATAATACATATAAAGATAAACACACGCTAATTTCAGGAGGGATAGAACACTAACAACTTTCAGGGTGAAAAAGGAAAAGGGAGAAAAAGTAAGGCATCAAAGAGAAGATGATACATAGAGCTAAATTTAATTTTATTATAGGAATTTTATCTTCCATTCATAATTGTTGGCATTTAAATATATAAACAAGAGTATATTACTATAAGAAAAATGAGCATGGAATGTGAAATAAAAAAAGAACCTAGATAAATGTGTCTGTAAACCCATTCACTAAATTTAATTTGAGTCAGCTAATGTTTGCATAGTAAGACACAAATCAGAATCAACACCACACTAAAAGAAAAGTTAAAGGTAAGAAGACACTACCTGCAATTAAAATAGCTTTAAACAAATTTATTTTTAAAAGTTGTTAACTATGGAAAAAGGAAAATGGACAAAAGCAAAAACACTGACCTTTATTATCATCATATGTAGGAGAATTTTAACCAATATAAAAGTCATCACAGCAAAAAGATTAAGAGTCCAAAGGAGCAAACTGAGGCAGTAATGAGCTAACATTCATGTCAAATGGAGAGAAATGACAGCCATTAATAACAAGTAAACCTCATTTGCAAGACATTAATGAGCATATAATCTCACAAAACAGTGAAAAGGAGCCATAAGAAAACTTAATGTCAGTCAACCAAGTCAAATCACCTTGGGAGCCTTTACAATTAATACTAGATTGAGCATAATGACCAGAGAGATAAAAATAGAACAGAATGGCCAGGGTTTCTAGAGGAAATTATTATGATTATGATGATGATGATGATTATTTACCAATGATGACAGCGGAAGAAAAATATTTAGACTTCTAATACTTCAGGACTCAATATGCTTCATCATGCTAAGGATAAAGAAGATAGAAAACAGCAAACAAGATATCTAATGTTACCCTTAAGCCACATTAAGAGATGTATAGTGTCCAAAAAGAGAGAAGTGGCAGTACCACTGTACTCTTTGCTAATCAGATTACATTTGGAATGTTGTATTCAGTTGAGGACAAGCACACTTTAAAAAGAACACTATCCGGAGGACACCCAGAAGACAACAATAAGGATGGTAAAGGCCTAGGGAATATACCATCTAAGTATAGTTTGAGGAAACTTGGGATTTAAAAAAACAAAAACAAAAACAAAAACCCAACCAGGTGTCATCTGTTACTTCCAACATGTTTTTATTCAGTTGATCATATCTCAGTAATATTTCTTTTCTCTGTTCAATCTTGTCCATTTCCAGTGCCACCACTCTCATTTTGGCCTTCACTGTCTCCCACTTTGTTGCAATAATTTTCTGGTTTTTTTTAATCTCCAATCCCTTGCAAGATCACCACCCCAATCCATCCTTCACAACACAGTTGGTAATATAAATGTCAGATCATGTCACTCTCTTAAAAGCTTCTTATTTCTTATCTTAGCATGTTAAGTCTGAATCCCTTAGTTTTATATAAAAAAACCCTCCATAATCTGAATATAACCTGCCTCTCCAGCAACTGGTGGTAAGCTAGACACTTACTGTGTGACCATCAATAAGTCATTTAACCTTTATTTGCCTCCCTTCCTCAACCATAAAATGGGAATAATATCACATGCCTTATATGGTTGTTGGGAGAGTTATGTGAGATGATATTTGTAAAAAGGCACTTAGCACAATTCCTGGCACATACTAGCTACTATATGCTGTAAATGTTTATTCCCTTTCCTTCCCTTAATAGCAATCTGAACTTATATAAAATTTTTAGGCTATAAAGCACTTTTCTGACAAAGACTTTATAAAGTTGAAAGAAATAAAAATACGTACTATTTTATAGATTTAAAAGCTGAGAAAGAGAAGAAAAGTAACCTGTTCAATGTCACAATGCAATTAAACAGTATTTAAACCAAAGTCTTCTGTTTCTAATGCCATTCCTCATAGATACCCTGTATTCTCATTAGGTACCCTAGAATATATGTTGTTTCCCAAGAGGCATCATAATTTCCTGACTTGACTCACCCTTCAATACAGTCCCCACCATGCAATCTTAGGACAGTCGACATTCTATTCATTTATCAAGAAACAACATGAAAATCACCTCCACATAGCCTTCTCTAGTCCCTTCCCCTATTCTGAAGTGATCTCTACGTCATCTCAAGATGATTCATGGCCAATTCATACCACTTAGGTATTGTCATACTCTTCTTTGAATTATACAACATGTGTGTATGTATGTATGTATGTGTGTGTATATGCCTAATCATCTTTCTCATATACATCTAGAGTAAGTCACTACAATCTTTGAAACTAAAAACCGTATTAAAGTCATCTTCACATCCTTCCTACATGTAAAGAGAATGTTTGAAATATGTTTGTTAAAACACTAAGAATCAGATACCAAAATAGTTTATCCGAGGTTGTAGCAGCTAGGTGGTACAGTGGACAGAGTGGCCAAGTCTGGAGTCAAGAAGACTCATCTTCCTGAGTTCAAATCTGGCCTCTGACACTTATTAGCTGTGTGACCTAGGCAGCTACCTTAAACCTGTTTGCTTCAGTTTCCTCATTTGTAAAATAAGTTGGAGATGGGAATAGCAAACCACTGCAATATCTTTGCCAAGAAAATGCAAATGGAGGTGACAAAGAGTTGGACGTGACTGAAATGACTGAAAAGCTGAACAACAACAAATAGTTTGTCATCAGTACAGTTTAAAGTCACATTGCTTTAAACAGCAATGATCTAAGAAACCCTGATTGTTTTCCACGTACTGAAATCTTCAGGGCTGGTAAAAGTGAAGGGGGTGAATGCTTTAGCACCTTGCTTAAAATAAAAATTCATGTTAAACAGATAACCTGCGTACAAATATTACCTAAAACTTTTTCCAATTTATCTGGCATCACTGACATAAATCTAATATACCTTAGCTAAAACTTAAGACGTAACATTTGCAAGTTACCTGGGATGGATTTCCAATGCTACCACCCTCATTTTGGCCCTCATTTCCTCCCATCCCGAGATTAATTTAATCATTGTAAATTTTTTGTAAGAAAACCCTATTAGTAGGAAACAGACAAGATTCTCTGAAAATGACATTTTATCATAACACAAGTGACTGAAAGATGAAGCGTATAAATGATCCCAATATAGTTGTTTGTTGACTATTTTTAAAAGTATTTGATTCAGGAATGCAAAGTGTCCTATATTGAGAGTATAAACCAGCATATGTGACAAATGTGTTCACTGCTGTTATTGAAGAGATCAAGAGTAAAGTCCAAGGGAAAAAAAGGTTCTCTACAGATGGTAAAGCCATCCAGAAGTTCTTATTTGATGATAATATTCAACTTATCATTGCTAGGGGAAAAAAACACCAACAAGTGCATAAAAAATGCCAGTGGTACAGTCAGCTTATGATGTGTAGTTATATGACGTAGGTGTACATGTGTTGTGACAAAGAAATATTAGCTACACATTTAAGTCAGGTGAGGAGAACTTTATTTCAAAGAAACACACAGCCAGACAGATACATGCATGAAAGAGTTCTTTTAGTTCTCCTTGAATAGAGCTAGGATAGGAGATGGTTCTCTTATCATTCTTAGGACCCAGTTTTAATCCTGTCATTAGATTTTTCTTACCATTTCCTGGATGTCAATATACTCCTTTCCTCTTCATTTAATACAGTCAGAAATATCTTGCTTATTGGCCTTAAAAGAGTTATGGAAGCGAGGTAGAGGAGTTGGGGAGAGATGGGTGAAGACTAGAGAGAGATGACTACTTTGCTTTGAGGGTAGACCAGTTACTAAAATCAAATTTCTTGGGTCAAAAGATAAGACAAACACTAGGTCATTTTCTTTTGGTCAATGTATAGACATAGATAATGATATAAATATGGGAACTGGAGCTGTAATTTCAGTAGCATAAGGAACATCCAGAGGAGAAAACTCCCTCTACTAATGCAAGTAAGTACATTCTCTACAACTTTAGAATTGCCTATAACCTAGCTTCTTAAACTGTGGGTCACAACCCTATAAGTGGTTGCATAATTAAATGTGGGGTTGCAAAAAATTTGGCAACAGTAAAAGGTTATATATACCTGCTTTATATACTTATATGTTCAGGGTCACATAAAAATTTCTCAGGAAAAAAGGGGTCATGAGTGGAAAAAGTTTATGAAGCCCTGGCCTAGAATACTGACAAGTTAAATGACTTACCTAGGATTACACAGCAAGTATATATCTGAAAGGGGACTTGAAAGCAAGTTTATTTGGCTCTGAGGCTGACTGTCTTATTATTCTTGTTCAGTTATGCCCAACTCTTCATGACCCTGTGAACCATTCTGTCCATTCTTGGAAAAGATACTGGACTGGTTTGCCTTCTCTGGGCTCTCTTATATATGCTACAGAATACTGCCTATCACACAGAGATTGATATCCATCTATAGACATCGATCTATCTATCTACCTATCCATCCATCTATAGACTTAGATCTTGTCCCAAGACTACAAAATAAACAGTAAGTTAGGTCCAGAGTTGAAAAGAAAGAGGAGAGCAGAATGGACTGCTTTGGGGAAATTGCCATGGTTCTTTTAATTACCCTAACCTGCCCCCTGAAACAAAGGCCCTTCTTTTTATCTTTTTTTTTTTTTTTCAGGGCAATGGGGGTTAAGTGACTTGCCCATGGTCACACAGCCAGTAAGTGTTAAGTGTCTGAGGCCGGATTTGAACTCAGGTCCTCCTGACTCCAGGGCCGGTGCTCTATCCACTGTGACATCTAGCTGCCCCCCAAAAGCCCTTCTTTTTAACATCAATATTCTTCTAGTTATACTGCATGACTGTGACTTATGGGAAACTAGTTTCTAAAGAATTAAAGTTGAGGATCATCCAAACTGTACTGGAAACAAACATGGTGAGTATAGGTGGGTTACAAAAAAAGCATTTAAAAAAAACACATTTATGTAGGAAAAGCATATAAAAGGAATATACGAACAAAAAGGAACATACATTAGACATCCACAGTCACCACCCTAATTCTGTCCTTCATCACCTCTTGCCTGAGCCATTTCAACAGCCTCCTAATTGGTCTCTATGCTTCTAGTTTTTCCTCACTTCAACCCATTCTCCATTGATCTGCCAGAGATTTTCTGAAAATGCAGGTCTGACCATGTTACCCCTATAAATAAACTGAACTCCAATGGATCTCTATTAAGCATTCAAAAGAATTTACTAAGTACCTACCTATTGTGTTCCAGTAGCTGGACAGAGGATACAAATGCAAAAGTATAACTATCCCTATCTTCAGAGATTTCATATTAATAGAGGAGACGTGTATGTGTATGTGTGTGTATATACTGAGTGTGTGTATACAGATACATAAAAAACACATACAAAGGAGGCATAAGGTAATCTTGGAGAAGAAGGAAGGGAAGGCATTAGCAGCTTGATCAAAAAGGTATTACATGAGCAGTCTTGAAGCAAACTAGGAATTCCAAGAGATGGAAGTGAGGAGGGAAAACATATCAGGAAGGGAGGCCAGCCAGGGCAAAGGCACAGAAGAAGCAGAATATGGAGGGTTATCTACTAGAATCAACAAGAAGACCAGTAAAGCTGGACTGTAGAGTGCTACAAAGGGAGTAACTGAATAATAAAGCTAGAAAGACAAATGCCCAACAGCAGAGTTCATGTTTAACCTTAGAAGTAATATGAAGCAGGGGGCAGCTAGGTGGCACAGTGGATAAGGCACCAGCCTTGGATTCAGGAGGACCTGAGTTCAAATCCAGCCTCAGATACTTGACACTTACTAGTTGCGTGACCTTAACCCTCATTGCCCTGCAATCAATCAATCAATAGATAGATAGATATAGATAAATAAATAAATGAATGAATGAATGAATGAATAAACAAACAAACAAATAAATAAATAAAAGCAAGCCTCAAAGAAGTAATAGGTAGTCACCAAAACTTTCTGAACATGTAGATGACATGGTCAGATATGTACTTTTGAAAATCACTTTGGCAGCTGCGTAGAAGATAGATCAAAGGAAAGAATGAAGCAAAGAAAGCAGGTAGGAGGCTACTGAAATCATTTCAATGAGAACTTATAAGAACTGACACTGCAGAAGCTGTGAGAATGAGAAGGGGATGCATGGGAGCTATTATGGAGATGGAAATGACAAGATTTGACAAGTGAGTAAAAGTGAGGTGTTAAGGATAACATTAAGGTTCCAATCCAGCATGATTGAAAGGATGATGGTGCTCTAAACAAAAATATAAGGTAATCTGTCATTTAAAATCTCTTACAATCGGGCCCAATCCTAGCTTTCCAACCTTCTTACATTATTGCCCTCCAGGTACTAATAGTTACATTCAAATATTTTAAAAGATATCATCTAGAAGAGGCAGTCTTACTCCTTTCTTAATACATTAAGTGCCTGACTCAACTGCTACTCTCGTGTTAGGGGATTTCAATGTGCAAAGATACGTATATATTATATATATATTATTTATTTCACTATTCTAAATTTTGCAACCAAAAAATGAGGGATATAGTCATATTTGGCAGGGTAAGGCTCCAGAATTAATCACTCCCTGATTCGCTCTTTTTTTAAACTAAATCTATCATTTCATTAAGCGCTTCCCCTACAAGGGCAGAGAGAGCATCAATACCTCTTCTGTAGCTAAAGAATTGCCTGAGTCAGTGAGGCCTTATCTGAGTTGCCCAGGGTCACACAATAACTGTGTCAGAAGTGGGTCTTAAACCCAGGTGTTCCTGATTCTGAGACTAGCATAAATCCACTATAACATAATACAATTCAGTTTATCACTTATTCTCATAATATATTTGTGAGGTAAGCAAAGCATAGATGATATCTTCAACTGAAAAATGTGAAAACAGGGATACAAATTAGGATTAAGTAATTTCCCCAAGGTCACAGCTTATTAACATATGTGAAATTAGAATCTTAATCTCCTGATCTATGATTTCAATCTTCTGTAATTCGGGCCAGAGCTCTTTTCCCTGTATGCATTCCCCTACAAACTGAAATGGCCAAGTTTTATATTTGAGGATTACTCTTGTGTCAAGATAATGTGCCAACAATTTGAGCTTTTTTCATTATATGCTTATAAATGCAAACAGATTACCTACATAAAATCTTTGTTGTATGTAGCAACAAATCTTTGAATTTCTCTACTCCTTAGAATCTGCTTTCTTTCCTCCTTGCAGTGACCAATACCTTTTTGTTTTCAATTTCTATGTTGAAATTAACATTCTATCTTTCTTGCTCATCCTTTTCCTTCCTTGCTCTCTCAAAGCAATGACACTGTAAAAATGAATACCTTCTGACAAGTTTAGTATATTAACAAGGCCATGTTTCTTTGTAAAGATAAAGTTTTTGGGTGCTAAGATAGAAATATCAGGAAAAGCAACCCATAAGTGCTCTCTGCAACATGCAGAATCTAACTACTCTAAATTTAAATGGATTTGATGAGTCTAATAATGGAAAATTAACAGATTTTTGGATCAAATTAGACCATAGTTCAAACTACATAATTTAAAACCCACTTAACACAGACAACAAAAAACTAATTTTTTTTACATTATATATAAGGGTATATCAAGTATTTAATTAATTAAAATTAATATTACAAACAGATTCAATGTAAAAAATAAAATTTGCAAACAGTCCATATTGTAAAGAGATATGTTTATCATCTATAATATATTAAAAATTCATCAACCTTTTCCACTATGATGAGGTCTCCAACTTGTATGTCTGAACTCTTAACTTGCACTTTACCTTAAAAAAAAGAAGAAGTATAATCAACTTAGGCAAACATCAGTATACCACAGAGTTCAAATTTTAATTGCGAAATACTTATTGGGGAATTTTTTTTTAAATGTTAAATCACTTCAGAAATGTCTCCTTAGATATATTTCCAAAATAAATTCATTTCAGAAAATCATAGTCACTGACAGTTGCTTATTTGAATAAACCAATTATCACACAGAAGTAACTAGGTATCACAACAAATATAATAAAAACAGTAGTAAATTCCTGATGCTTATCAAAAAATTGAGTTCTATTATAGCTATCAGCTCAATTGTCATTCTTCTAAATCACTGACAAACCAATGATAAAAAAAATAATAAAATGACTGCTCAATGGACAATATGAAGTAGTTGATGTTAAGTCAATTATTAGTGTAAGAATATAAATACCCCTAAAATCAATATTTCAAGTGGTATTGATTAGCATCATAACTGATAATCATGAGAGGGTCCAAGAAGGGAGTGTCTGTGAAAAATTATCTACAGATTAGTCCACCATAGGTCTTTAAAGTTATAATTTACATAGGGAAAATTTTAATGAGGTGTAAGCTTCACCTTTAAACTAAAGACAAATTTCCTGGAATAACTAGATAATGTGCAAAAGAAATTGTATAGTAAAAGGGAACAAAAACAAACTGAATATTATTATTTTAGTCCTGCCTTACATCTAACAAATATTGATTCCTTTCTACTTTCTGCTTCCCTCTAAACCATATCACTTCAGAATCAAAGAAAAGCAGGTCACCTTTGAAAGCCACATGTCGAACTTAAGACTTTTTTTAAAAAGCAATCTATATACAACAGATTTGGAGTTGCAAATACAATATTATTTTTTTTATTTTATTATGTATAGAAAAATGCTCATTTCATTTAGAGTTTAGGTACAGAATTTGAAAAATTCAAAATAAACTACTTCCCTTCAAATTCTATTCTTCCACAAATATCTTTCCAGACTAAGCTCACCTTACTTAAACCACTCCAGCCCTCCAACAATCTTTACCACTTTTGTGTAGATTTAAACAATTGTACCTCTTAAGCTTTATAGGATAGGCTAGAATGACAGAGGTCTTAATTACTAAAAAAATTCCAGTTAACTAAGTTATACTTACCAGTGAAATATATGTTATGTGAATGGTCATGGGCTATTTGGAAAATGATTGTTAGACTAAGAAAAATGATAGTTAAAAAATACAAATATGAATTTACCTGTAATACATGTCATATGAATGGCCAAATACCAATTACAGAAAAACAATAGTCAAAGATATTAAAGACCTCAAACAGATAGTTTCACTTAAAAGCACCAAAGTAGTTGGAAAAGAAAGCAAAGCTGTTTTGAATACTGAAATGTTTATCCTATTTATTTGCTACTTCTTTCTTCTGATAGGAAGGTTTTGAGCTGGAAGGGACCATTAGATACCATATAATTCCTTCATTTTGCAGACAAAGAAACTAAGGCCCAGAGAGGTGTCCAAGATAACAGGTGGTAAACAGCAGAATGTAGATTTAAACCCAGATCCTCTGACTTCATATCCAGTTTAATTCCACATTTATTAAGAACTTATTTTGTGCAAGGCACTGAGCTATACAAAAAGCACTATATTAAAAGGGACAGCTCACTAAGAAAGCAAAGAGGAAGGAATACAGAGGAAAATCTAAGTGATGAAAAACAAAAAAAAATGTTTTGTTTTTGTAATAAAAATATTACAGCTCTCAATGTAGAATTAGCAACTGCCCCTTAAGAAGTTTACATTTTCCTAGGGGATATACACAGATAAATCAAAACAATATTTACAAAGTAAATAAAAAAAATTCATAGTTTGAGGAAGAGGGAAACTAACAACTTTGGAAGAAAGGGTCTCCTGTAGGAAATGCACTTAATTTGAGCCCTGAAGGGATCTAGATAATCCAAAAAGAAGGAGCAAAGAGGAAGAGCATGCCAGGCATTGTTCAGCTGCACTTTACCATGTACGAGGAAAAAAAGTGGGATAAGGACTGTGGTTCACAGGGAAAAACAAAGGAGTCCATTTAGGCTGTAACACAGAATTTGTATGGAACAGTACTATGAAATCAGTCTGGAAAGATAAGTTGGAGACAGAGTGTAAAGGCTTTAAATGTCAGCTGATTTTGTATTTTATCTTATAAATAACAGGGAACACTGAAGTTTTTTGAAAAGGGATATGACATGGTTAGAACCATGCTTTGGGAATATCCTTTAGCAGGTCTGTGGAGAACAACTGAAGAGAGAATAATAGAGGCATGAAGACCACTTGGAAAGCTGCTACAATAGTCAAGGTTAAGATGTAATAGGACCCTGAATCATGCATGGTGCTAGCCATATAAGTAAAAAGAATGGGACTGTTTAAGAGGCATTATGAAATCAGAATGAATAAGACTTGGCAACTAATGAGATATGAGAGACATCTGTTAGACCTAGAAGTTGAGGATCCTTCTAAGCTGGTGAACTTAAGTGATTAGAAGGATGATAATCTTCCATAAGTAATAAGCACGTCAGGGAAAGAGGTGGTTTTGGAGAGAAAGAGAAGATCTGGGAGGCACAGTGGACAGAGAGACAGGCCTAGAGTCAGGAAGAACTAAGTTCAAATTCAACCTAAGACACTTTCTACTATTTGACGCAGGGCAAGTCATTTAAACTGTTGGCCTCAAGTTCCTCACCTGTAAAATGAGGAAATAATAGCACCTGTCTCCCAGGGTTGTTGTGAAAATCAAATCAGATAAAGCTTGTAAACAGTTTGGTAGAATGTCTGGCAGTGGGAATGCATTTAATAAATACTTATTCCTTTCCCCTTTTGGATTTAAGGAGTTTAATGACATGACTATGACTAACCACCTGAGAATTGATAATTCAGGATTAAAACTCGTATATGAGATTAAAGCTTGACAGGCCATAAATATAATGCTTGAAGCCACAGGAGCTTGTGAGATGACCAAAAATACAAAGAGAGAGAATGGGGCCCAGGACAGAGGCCTGAAATATGTCTAGACTGCCATCCTCCAGTTCTTTCCTATCATTTACTCCTCTATCCTTTGTAATATAACTTCTGTGTTCACCTCTAAAATAAAACTATTTTCTGCAAAGTTACCAAGGGTTTCTATATTGTTAAATTTTGTCTTTTCTTAGTCTTAATTCTTTCTCAACCTATTTCATAAGGGTCTGATATCCAAAAAGGGATAGTAAACTAACAGAAGTAAATAAGACCAAGAGTCATTCCACAGTGAACAAGTGCTCAAATGATATGAACAATTTTTAGAAAAATTATAAACTATTACCCATAAGAACAATCACTCCAAATCACAAATGATAAGAGAAATGCAAATCTGGGGTTTCATTGACACTCAGCAAATTGGTAAAAATGACAAGAATTGGAAACAATGTTGGTGAGGTTGGTAATATACTGTTGGTGGAGTTGCAAATTAGTCCAATCATTCTGGAATGCATGCTGAAAATGGGTCCTTTTGATCCAGAGATCCCACTACTATTGTATATATCCCAAGGATATCAAGGACAAAAAAAAAGGCCCATATAGACCAAAATTTTCTTAGCAACATCTTTTTTTTTTTTTTAATGTTAGCAAAGAACTGGGAACAAAGAAGATATCTATAAAATAGAGTGGTTAACATGCTATGATGCTTGAATGTAATGGACTATTACTGAACCACAAGAAAGATGAGTATTAACAATTCAGAGAAGCATGGAAACACATATCAACTGACTCAGAATAAAATAAAAAGAACCAGGAAAATAATAAACAGTACTACAACAATGTCAAAGGGAAGATCAAAATACAAAAACTGATCCTGATACACAAGGTTGGCTCCACAGAAGAGTTGAGAAAAAGTACTTCTCTAGTTTCTTCTAAGAGATGGAACAATGTAAATACATACTATCACATATGTATATAACCACATATATTGTATTTAACTCCTAATTTAAGTCCCTTGTCTACAAAAGATCTTTCCCAACCCCTCTTAATTCTAGTGCCTTCCTTCTCAATTATTTCACGTATATATTTTGTTTGTTTGCATTTGTTTGCTTGTCTTCATTAGATTGTGAGCTCCTTGAGGGTGTAAAGAATTAATTGTTATTTGAGGTTTTTATGCCTCAGCGCACACTGGCCTGGGGCTCCGCAGGCCAGGAAGTGCTCCACCCACTGGTTGTAGCCATTGCCAAGGCTCTGGCACCTCATGTCATCACCACTCGCCAATGCCTACATGGGCCTGGCAAAATTATAATGATTGGAATCCTAGTGAGGGCAGTCATGTGACTGTCAGAGCAGCCATCCCATTGGCTGGGACTGTGTGGGGTGTTTCTAGGTTTGGGGAGGAGAATTGGGCATTCTAGGTGGAAGCTGGAAAGCGACAGGCGTTCTGCTGCATATTTTCAGCTGATTCCTGGGCGGTGGTATTTTTCAGGTATTATAATTTCCCTTTCTCCATTTCTTTTTCCTTTTCCTTGATCCTACTGATCCTGTTTGTGTGGGTTTTTTTAAGTTCATTCTTGTTAAAATAAATCTTGTTCTGTTTTGAGGGAGGCTGCCGGTTTCCTTCCTTGCCCCAATATTGCGGCGAGCCGCTTAGCTAGCACTCCCCAATTAAAAATTGGTCCCCACAAGGGCAAGGATTCCCTTTTGCCCCTCTTGGTATCCCCAGTACTTATCACAGTGCCTGGAACATAGCAGTGTTTTAATTAAGTGCTTATTGGCATGACTATTTCCACAAAGAAGTGAGTAGGAAGTTTGGGCCACTGTAGACATTTTTGTATGAAAGATTGTACCTTTCAAAGACATAGGGCAATAGCTTAAGGAAATAGAAGAGTCAAGTGAAGATTTTTATAAAGATAAAAAAGATGAGGGCAGATTATTAGACAGTGGAATAACCAGTGGAAAGCACATGTTTATCTCTTGACATGAGGAAAGGGCTAGGAAAAGGTGTACTTAAAATTGTCTACTTCATGTAAACCTGGCCTGCTTGCCCCAGCAGGCAGGGATCTCACTCAGCAGTCAAAACACAAAAAATATACAAAAGCATTTGCAAAGATGATTCCAATCATCATTGGTACATGGAATGTGTGCATGCTTATGGACAACACAAAATACAGTAGTCCTGAAAGACCTAGAGCTCTTGTGAGAGAACTCACCAGGTATCCCATCCAAATAGCATGCCTGAGTGAAACAAAGCTGGCAAATGAAGGCCAGCTGACTGAAGTCAGAGCTGGATACACATTTTTCTAGAATGGTGGCTGTGATGAGGAATGCCAAAAACTTGCAAAGGTTTTACAATCAAATCTAATCTAGTCAACAAGCTTACATTTCCAAAAGTTAATGACATGCCCATGACATGTCACCATCACCACTGTGTATGCTCCCAATATGACAACCCTGATGAGATAAAAGTGAAATTTTATGATGACCTAGAAACCATCATCAATGTGCCAAAGAAGACAAGCTTGTAATTCTGGGTAACCTTCATGCCAGAGTAGACACAGACTAGCAGACATGGTAGGGAGTCCTTGGGAGGAATGGAGTAGGAAATAGCAACAGCAAGTCACTTACTACTGAAAACTTGTGCATCTCATGACTTTCTCATAACCAACAATGTCTTCCATTTACCTAACACAATAAAGCTTCAAGGATGTACCCTCACAGTAAACACTGACATTTAATAGACTGTGGTAAAAATTATTGGAATTTGGGCCCCTACAAGACTATGTTACTGTAAGAAGAAGAGACAGAATGTGAAAGTGACAAAGGCAATACGTAACACAAGGTACTGGACTGATCATAGACTTATCCTCTCCAAACTAAACATTAACATTCAACAAAAATGTTGGCCCCAAGGCAAAACCAACAAATTAGAGCTCTTCTACACGTGTGAACAGTTTGTGGCTAACCTGGGGGGAAATGAGCTAACATAGTTGGCAACAGCAGGACAGAAAGGGAGTGCAAAGTTTTTGGAGATTTAGTATCAAGAACTGCATGTGGGGCAGCTAGGTGGCGCAGTGGATAGAGCACCGGCCCTGGAGTCAGGAGTACCTGAGTTCAAATCCGGCCTCAGACACTTAACACTTAACTAGCTGTGTGACCCTGGGCAAGTCACTTAACCCCAATTGCCTCACTAAAAAAAAAAAAAAAAAAAAAAAAAAAAAAAAAAGAACTGCATGTACTCTTCTGGGCCGGAACACTCACAAACATCAGAACTGGTCTACTGAAAAATTATGGGGAAATTCAGAAGGTATTAAATGAAAAAATGAGATCTCCACAGGGTTTTCTAGCAGGATAGTTCATCCGTCTCTAAGAAGGAAGTGTTTAACTCCATCAAATGTCAAGTGTAGTCCCACACTAACGATAGTTGGCTCGGCTTAAAGAAGCTGGCGATACTACAGTCAAAGAGAAAGCTTTACTCCACTCTGTACCTCAGGCCAGCCAATAGGAAAAAAAAAAGTCACTACGTATCAAAAAACGAGTGGAGAAAGAACAACAGATTGACCCGTTTAGCAAAGATGTCATGCTCAATCTGCCTGGTCCAGTGCAAAGTCATCAGAGCATGACAAAGAGTCAAACAAGCCACCAAACACCAAATGACCTGTATGATCAAGCCCAACAGCAGATTGGTTCATCTAGCTGAGTTCACCTCATTCTAGAAGAAGAAAACACAGTTAATCCACTGATCCACTGGAGAAATTGTCACGTAAAAAGAGCCAGCCCAGACAAACAAGTCAACTCATAGTAAATTTCAATAGAGGACAGAAAAAATCATCAATAGCCTGTAGTTTCAGAATTGTAAGGTGCCTGGCTATACATGTCCCCTATGTATGTGACTCACGACCAATGTACTTTAAGTTTGTGCTTATTCTTACCCACTCCTGTACACTAGGTATATTTGTGGGAGAATGGGTCACTCTTTAGGGAAAATGTTCTCCAAATACTGACTTGGCTATGCCATCTGAGTAAATGTCTTTGATAAAAAAAAATAGACTCTACTAGCTGATTAAGGGAAAACACATTGGTGAGGGCTCATGAATTAGTATTTAGAAAGATGGCTACCCACAGGGTTACCCTCAGAATCCTGGGAGTAGTCATAGTCACCGTTCTGGTGACCTAACCTGCCAGTGGCAGTGACTTGAGCAAGTGAGCATGGAAGAGGTATTACATTTACATAAGTCTTCCCTTCCCTCAGCTAAACCTTCTAAGTTCACTTAGCCCTAGAGTCAGCAAACAGCAGTTAAGGTTTGCTTTTGTATACCGCTAAGAACATTTTTTTAATATTTTTAAGTAAAGCCTTATTTTATTATTTAAAAATGTAAAAACCATTCTTAGGTTACAGTACAAAAAAGCAAGAAGAGGCAGGATTTGGCCCTCAAGTAGTCATTTGTGATCCTTGCTTTAGCCTATAATCATATGGTATGACCTTTTTGTTGTTGTTCAATTGTTCAGTAGTGTCCAACTCTTCATCACCTCAGGGACCACAGCATGCCAGGCCCTTCTATCCTCCACAATCTCTTGAAGTCTGTCCAAGTTCATGTTCATTGTTTCCATGAAACTCCATTTTATCCTCTGCCATTCCCTTTTCCTTTTGCCTTCAATCTTTCCCAACACTGGGTCTTTTCCAAGGAGTCGTCTTCTCATTATGTGGCTAAAGTATATAAGCTTCAGCTTCAGTATCTGCCCTTCCAGTGAATAGCCTGAATTAGTTTCTTTAAGTATTGACTGATTTGATCTTCTTGCTGTCCAAGGGATTCTCATAAGTCTTCTCCAGTGGTGTTTTCCAAAAAAAATTGGGAAGTTTAAAAGGGAAGAATATTAGGGCAAAAGATAATGACTTCAGTTTTAGACTTGTTGGGTTTAAGATGACATCTAATTTGAGATGACTAATATGCAACTGGAAATAGGAGAGTGTAGGTCAGGAGAGAGACTAGGGCTTGACAAAGAGATTTAATAATTATCAGCATAGAAATAATTAAACGCGTAGGAGCTGATGAAATCACCAAGTGAAATACTATAGAGGGGGAAGAGCAGAAAGCCCAGTACAGAGCCTTATGGGACACCCATGGTTAGTGGGCAAAATGAAAAAGAACAGTGAGATGGGTAGTTGAACTATGATAGAGCAGTGTCACTGAATTTAGAGAACCAGGGGTGCTCAAAGGTGCAGTATCAAAAGCTGCTAAGAGATCAAGAGGGATAAAGATTGAGAAAAGGCCAATGGATTTGGCAATTAAGAGATCATCAGTAACCTGGAAGAAAGAAGCTTCAGTTGAATAATGAGGCCAGAAGCCAGTCTATAGAGTAAAAAAGATTTTATATCATCTTTTTATTTTTTTGGTAAATTTTAAAATGTATTTTAGACAAATACAAAATGAGAAAAGAGGAAATAAACATTGCCGTGTACACAGAACTTAAAAGAAGATTCAATATAAAATGATAAATTTCCATTTCAACAAAACCTACCTAGTAAATGCTGTGCTGTTTCCAAAGCTGCCCAGCTTTTCTTTGGTTTTGTTGGTTTTCTTTTGTTCTCTGCTATATACTTTATACTTTGTCTTTTTTCCCTCCCCCCAAAGAAGGCTAGAATTGTGTGTGTGTGTGTGTATTGATTTTAGGTTTCCCAGGAGAAGTTCAGGGGGTCAGTAAGCACAGGCTAGAAAATGACTGGGGTAAAAGCCTTGTCTAAGGAGTAAAGAACAAAGTGGCTTAAGTCCTCCCAGGTATGGCCTCTGGTGGCGCAGTTTGGAGGGTGATGTAGTACCCTGGTGGTGGAAAATGGCCAGGGAGTTGGTGAGCAAAATGGCCTCATTGTCAGTTCCGTAGACAATAAAATCACATATCTGTGAAAAACTCTCTTCCAAATGCAACTGAACCAGACAGAAGCTATTATCATCATGATCATTAAGTCATGTAAGCATAAGCATAGTTTACAAACCACTTTCTTCATAATGTCCTCCTTCTGGGGCCCAGCCCAGAAGTCCTTTATGCTCTTCCTGGAGTCAGCCCCAAATCCCCCAAGGCATAGTTCTCTGCTAGATCTTCCACAGTTATACTCCCTAAAGTCAGCTGAGACACTGGCTTTCCATATCGTTCTGCTGTTGTCTCCTGTCCTGAGCGCCTGCTACCTGCTAATGGGACTTCTGATGCTCTTACCATCTCCTAAAGTTCAGAAGATCTTCATAAATGGTTGCCCCAAATTAGGGAAGAACAAAGACAAAAGAAGCAAAGGCAGCACATACTTTCCCAACCCAGCAGCTCAAAACAGTTCCAGCTTCCTTCTATGAAGAAGGAAAAGAAACAAACTAGAAGCAGGAAGACCAATTAGGAACCTACTACACTATTCTAGGGAAGAAGTGATAAATGCCTGAACTAGAGGGGAAGTATTAAGAATGAGAAGGAGAGGACAAATTAGAATGATACAAGAAGCAGTTTCAAAAGGCCTTGCTGATAGCCTGAACACTGAGGTGGGAGAAGGGAAAGACGAGTCAAAAATTATTCCCAGGAAGGAAATAGAGGATTGGAGAAGACACACAGAGGTTCTTAGGGGTGGAAGAAAGTTGTTTGGAATCATACATCTCTAAGGTGAACATATTCTCATGCAAGAAAATCCATGAATCTGAAACGTGAAGAATAGTGACTAGCACATGGTAAAGAGCAATGAAAGCAGAAACAGAAATGACATTGTTATTGTAGTAAACTACTGATACCCAGGTTTAAAATGTGACTTGGAGTTCAGTAGCACCAATAAAAGATACAGGTAGCTTTGGGGAAGAGGCAAGTCTAAGAAAGAAAATTATGAATTCACTTTTGAACATGTTGAGCTTGATGCCCTGGCAGGACATCCAGGTGACCATGTCCAATAGGCAAACTAGAGGTCAAATGAATAGTGTTTAGGATGTTGATCAGAACTATTTATAGAGATATGGTAGTCACCTGCATAAGAAGTGATACCCATAATACTTACCTTGAAGGGCTGATGTGAGGACCAAATGAGATACTATATATAAAGTGCTTTGCAAACCTTAAAGTGCTACGTAAATGTGTTTGTTATTATAAAAGGGGAAATGTCACACAGAACAGACATTTGGGTATCACCCAAACTTAGTGTCTCTGACCATAATGTATCTCCCATCTCAAAGAAAACTGAGAAGGAATGATCTACTAAGTAGGAAAAACACATCTTTAGTAATTCATAAATTCCTTAATTTCATAATCCTGTCCAAAAATTCCATCAAGTACAATGTAAATATATTATTTTTAAAATATGAAAGATTATCTCGACAGATTACAAAATGACCCAAAGTTATAACTCATAAGTAAGCCAAAACAAAGGTTTAAGTAGCAATATATGCATATATATGCATAAGTATATTATGCTAAAATATTAATAAAAATTAATAGAATACTACAGTAGAATAAAGCAGCCATATAAATATCACCCAGTTCTAGACGTTATTTTACAATATAGCAATCTGGTTTGCACTTAAAACATCTGATAGCATTTTACAACAAAATACACAATGTGTAAATTTGTCATTCCCCCCCTAGATCACAAGCTCCATGATAGTGGCCCTGCCATAACAGAATTCTGTATATTGTGTACTACATACAGTAAATGTTTAATTATTTGATCAATTCCAAAACTTTATGAGAAAACATTTGTTCTGTAAAAACCTATCTATGCTGCAACCAAATATAAAGGGAAAGAGACTGGAAGGGGGAGTAAATAGTCTAGAACAAGAACTGATGATAAGATTACCTCATGTCTGTTGTGCATATCCTCTACATGACATAAGTACAATGCCCAGCAAGAAGGGGAGGGAAAGAGAAAGGGAAAGGAAGGATTTATAAAATTAAATTCCTATTATGCACTAGGCACTGTGCTACATACTTCACAAATATTACCTGTTTTGCTTCTCACAACAACCATGGAAGGTGGGTGCTATTATGATCTTCCGTTTACAGATAAGTAAACTGAGGCAAACAGTAGTTAAGTGACTTGTCCAGCATCACATAACCAGTAGGAGTCTCAGACTGGTTTGGATTCAGGTCTTCTTGCCTTCAAACCCAGGACTCTACACCCTGTGCTACCTAATTTAGTAAATAAACATTTAATTTATATGTCTGATGACACAGAGAGGAAAGATCTAGTGGTAAAATAGTAGATAAAATGCAGAATCACAAAATCTTAGTGTCAGAAAGAACCTTGTAGGATATCATAACAAGAGCACAAATCTCTTCTTCAAGTTCCAACAAGTGGTCATTCAGTTTTTGTTTCTGGTGTGTGTGTGTGTGTGTGTGTGTGTGTGTGTGTTTTGCAAGAGAATGAGGGTTAAGTGACTTGCCCAGGGTCACACAGCTAGTAAGTGTCAAGTGTCTGAGGCCAGATTTAAACTCAGGTCCTCCTGAATCCAGGGCCAGTGTTTTATCCACTGCGCCACCTAGCTGCCCCCAGTCATTCAGTTTTAATGAGAGGAAACTTACTACTTATAGCGAGAACTAGAAATAAGTCCACTTTTGCACTATTCCAATAATTTGATCCTTTATCCTAGTATCAAATGTGCCTCACTGCTGGTTCTACTAACTGGCACTAAGCAAACAAATCTAATCCCTATTCCCCATAAAGGCCTTCAAACTGGCACTAAGCAAACAAATCTAATCCCTATTCCCCATAAAGGCCTTGCAGATAGCTTATCATGCCTCAAGTTGTCTGTTTTCTCCACTTAACTTCAGATCATTCAACTCCCCCTTGCAGGGTAGGTTTCAAGTATCAATATCATGAAAGTCACCATTCTCTTTTATAAGTCTCTAGAGGAGATATGTATGAATGTTATTATTAAAATGTGACACCCACCATAGTACAGCAGAACTGCTACCTCCCTTGTAGACTCTATATTTCTATCAATTTGCTTTAGCTTTTCTGGGTTATCATATTACTGACTCATATTGATCCTGAAGCCTATTAAAACCCACACAAACTGTTTTCTAGCTGCCTTTCATCTCCTATCTTATAATGTGCAAAAGAAGATGGTACGACATAATGTATGTTAGTCTTAGAGCCAAAAGATCTAGATTCAAATCTCACCTCAGAAACCTCAATCCGTAACTGGGCAAATTGCTTAACTTAAAAGAGGCTCAGTTTCCTCATCTATAAAATGGTATTTAAAAAAAATATCTGGGAAACCTAAATTCGAAGTTAGTGTGAGAAAAGCAACTTTGCAAACCCGAAAGTGAATGTGAGGTATTTTTATTATATACAGTTGTGTCTTCTTTTAACAATACAGTAGGATTGTACATTCTTCCATTGCATTTTATCTTATGATATATGGCCCACATTCCAAATCCACTGATGTCACACAGGAACTGAATAAATGCAGATTGACCATCATCCAATTTTATCAGCTACCCTTTGTAGCTTATCATCTGCAAATAGCAAAGCTATGTCTTCATCCAAGTTCATGATAAAAACTGCAAGGTGCTATGCTGAAAACAACCTCAATTAAGAGAACTGCTTACTGGGGCAGCTAGGTGGCGCAGTGGATAAAGCACCGGCCCTAGATTCAGGAGGACCTGAGTTCAAATCCGGCCTCAAACACTTAACACTTACTAGCTGTGTGACCCTGGGCAAGTCACTTAACCCCAATTGCCTCACCAAAACAAAACCAAAAAAAAAAAAAAGTAAAGAAAACTGCTTAGTAGTCAAATAGCCTCCAAAAGCTTTAAACTATGTAAAATGTAGAGTAACATACCAAAGGAAGTTCAATAAACACCACTCAGATCTAAATGTCTTTACAAACACTAACTTAATATACAAACAATAATAAACAAGGTATGGTTTATGCTCTATAAATGTAAAAAAATTTCAGGGTTGAAGGGACTTGGCAGACATCTGGTATGAACCAAACCTGGAAAAAAAAATCTTCAATATTCCCAGCATGTGGCCGAGTTTGAAAACTTCAAATGACAAAAAATCCATTATTTCTTGAGGCAATCCTTTCTACTTTTGCATACCTTAACTCATTCCAGTCAGGCAGGTGGGGCTCTTTAGCCTGGGCAGGCAACCTGCCTAGGGGAAGGAAACCCTGATTTTAAGCCTCCTCTGCCTTGTGGCAAGTGGTCATTCCCACATATATGGGAAAGGGAGTTAACCCTGAGGAAAAATCAGGAGTCAGAGTCCCTTAGGCAGTTGGGTGTTGGACATCACATCCCTCTGGCAACTCCCGTGGCGGCACTGGTGCCAAACTGTATTGGCTCTGCCTCTCCTTTGGATCCACCAATGTCGAGGAGAGGGAAAACTTGCTGCATGGGCAACAGCTTGTTTTCCATATTGATCCTCCCAGGCCAGCCCCCTGGAGAGGACACTCCGGCTACTACTCATGGGGTAGATACAACACGGGATGCGGCAGTTAACGGTTATAAGTCACTCAGGAGCTGCGGCTCCCATATCGGACTGCACAGCCATACTGTGGCCCGTGGCTCTTCAAGGCACTGATCCATGGTTGTCTGTGACTGGTGGAGGCCCACTACTAGCTCATTCAGAAGTTTTCCCTTATATCCAGCATCAATTTCCTCTTTGAAACTTCAACTCATTGTTGCTAGTTCTGTCTTCTAAGGTCATGCAAGAATGTGACCTCTCTCTACACAAGTCTTTCTAATACTTGAAAAAACTATCATGTTATCCTCTTTGTCATCTCCTTCTCCAGGATAAATATCCCCAGTTCCACCAACAGATAATCATACAGCATGGTCCTTTGGCATCCTGGATGCCTTCTTTTGTAAGTACTGCAGATTATCAAGGTTCTTCTTAAAATGAGATACTCACAACTAAACACAACTGTCCCACAGTAGACTAACTAGAGAAGAATGCTGGGGACTAGCACTTCTTTATTCCTAGAATTATGTCTGTCTTAATGCAGCTAAAGACTGAATTAGCTTTTTTGGCTGTCAAATGACACTGTCAATTTATGTTGAGTTTAAAGTCCATTAAAACCATCAGATTTCGAGGGGCAGCTAGGTGGCGCAGTGGAAAAAGCACTGGCCTTGGATTCAGGAAGACCTGAATTCAAATCCAGCCTCAGACACTTGACACTTACTAGCTGTGTGACCTTGGGCAAGTCACTTAACCCTCATTTCCCCAAGGGGGGGGGGGAGAACCCATCAGATTTCACGAGACAAACCTATACCTTCCCCACATTGTACTTGGGAACTTGACTTTTTGGACCTAAGTAAAAGACTTTACAGTTATCACTATTAAATTTCATTATCCTAGATTTAGCCCAATGTTTAAGGCCATTAATATCTTTTTTAATCCTATCATCTGCAAAGCTGATAAGTCTTTACCCAAATTACTGGATGCTAAATGTTAAATAACACAAGATTAAGCACATTCTCTGGGGCACTCCCCCAGGAAACTGCTTCCAAAAATGTTTTCATGAATGGTTACTCTTTTTTTTATCATAAAAGTATTTTATTATTTTCCAGTTACATGCAGAGATAGTTTTCAACATTTGTTTCTGTAAGATTCCTTGTTCCAAATTTTTCTCCCTCCTCCCCAAGACAGCAAGCAATCTGACATAGCCTATACATGTACAGTCATATTAAACATATTTCTGCATTAGTCATGTTATGAAAGAAGAATCAGAACAAAAGGGAAAAACCTCCAAAAACAAAAAAAGTAGAAACAGTATGGCTCAATTTGCATCCAAACTCCATAGTTCTTTTCTCTGGATGTGGAGAGCACTTTCCATCATAAGTCCTTTGGAATTATCTTGGATCATTGTATTGCTGAGAAGAGTTAGGTAAATGGTTACTCTTGAAGTCTAGATATTTGATCAATTATGAATATACCTTCCTGTATTTTTATCTATCCCACATTGTTTCCATCTTTTCCACAAGAACTGCATATGAGATGTTATCAACTGCTTGCTAAAATATAGGCAATCGATATAATTCTCGAATCAACAGATTAATAACTGCCACAAGAGAAAAAAATGGATTCATATGGCAATGTTCTTTTAGAAGCCACACTGTTCTTGTCTCTTATCACCCTTTTAGTTGCTACATGTTTACTAACCCCTTGATATATTCTAGAATTTTACCAAGAAACAAAGTCAAGGTTGCTTGGTATAATGTCTGCATGCTCTGTTTTCTTTGCTTTACTTACAATCAAGACATTTGACTTCCTTTAATCTTATAATACTAGAACTAGGTGACAGACTCTCTTTCCTTCCAGTCTCAAAGTTAGCCCTGCCCCTACTCATGTTTTTATCTCATTCCCTTCCATATTCTCTAAGATAGTGCTCTAATTTACTATCTCTCACTCCCACCCTCATCAAGCTGACTCTACCAGCTCTTTTCCCTAAAAATATGCTTTAGTCTCTTCCACTATTTTAAATAGGAAATTATTTAAAAAAAAAAAAAGGATCACCAAGTTCATCAAAACCTGAAGAAAAAAAGGAAATGTATTGCCAAATTACTCCTATCAACATGGTTATTTATTTTCAGGTACAGAGTTTAAGTTTATTGTCTAACAACTCATTAATAAAAAAGTTGTCAATCAACAAATATGTATTAAGCACATACTATCTGGCAGGTACTTACTTCACTAATGACATGGAACTCACATTGTAATGAGGAAGACAACAGAGAAAGCACAGCAGTGGATAAAGCACCACCCTGGATTCAGGAGGACCTGAGTTCAAATCCAGTCTCAAACACTTGACACTTACTAGCTGCGTGACCCTGGGTAAGTCGCTTAACCCTCACTGCCTCACCAAAAACAAACAAAATAGAGAAAGCACAGACATAAAGTTAATAAATATAAATAAAATGTTGACATACAAAATAGTTTCAGAAGGAGAGTACCTGCTGTTAGAGAGGATCAGCAAAGGTTTTATAAAAATGGTGATTGAGTTAGTTCTTAGAGGAGAGAATCAAGGAAGCAGAGGCAAAGAGAAAAACATATTCCAAGCATATGGGAAGGCCAATACAAAAGTGCAAAGAAAGGATATGGTGGGTCCTGTGAGAAATACAGAGAACCCAACATGGCTGGATCTGAGAGCAGTAGAGGAAGAGTAAAATCCAATGAGGATAGGAAGACAGGTCAGAGCCAGGTTGTGTAGGGCTTTAAAACCTAAACAAAAGAGTTTATACTTTGCCCTAGAACCAACAAGAAGCCAATGGAGTAGATAAAACCAGCAGTCACATGGTCAAATCTGTACCTGAGGAAAATTAGCAGCAGGGTATAAGATATATTGACATAGGGAAAGACCTGAGGCAAAGAAAACAATTAGCAGGTGTTTGCATTAATCTAGGCAAGAGGTGATAAAGTCCTGAACTAGGGTAGAAGATGTCTGAGTAGAGCTCTGAACTCTGAAAAATGCCTAGTTTATTTTTAAAAGATTTCTTTCATTTGAATCATTGTGACTGACTTGCTTTGGTCTTCTAGACACTATAAAAGAGATACAAAGCAAGTTAAATCTCTGGTGTATCCATACACATGTACATACACACATCTGTACATGTACATGTGTGTATAAATACCTATAGACACATAAAATACATTGGGTATGTGTGTATTCAATATGGGGTATACATTCATATGTATTTAATAAACATCTATATTTATTTTAAAAGCTGAAGTGGTAAGGGATTATAGGGCAAGAAAGGAATAAGCACATACTATGTGCCAGGCACTGCGCTAATTCCTTTACAAATATCATCATTTCATATACAAAGCAAAATAATGTCTGAAGATAAGTTCAGCCTAAAGGAAGGTTATTTATTTGTATATGAAGACCATTTTTTTTAAGACAAAGAAAGAGAAAAGAGAATAAAAGCAGAAATAAATATGTCAACTGATAGAAAGAAGTAGAAATTATATACTGAGGCAATCTCCATGCCATAAAGGCATAAAAGAAAGAAAAAGAAAAGTAATATTACATTTTAAAAAGGGATGGAAAGAATTTCATATATTTGAAAAACAGGCAATTTTTGTAAAATTAAAACCCAAACATTCTTCAGTAATAACAAATATAGTCAATTTGCAAATCTATAAGCCTATAATCAATTCTTTCTCTAGTCTGTCAAAAGAATCATTAGATAGCATTAGAAAGAACTCTGAAATAATGCAATATTATATCTTTGTAAAGAAACATTTAGAAACAAAACATTGAATGTTATTCACTGCATAAATTATTTTTGCCAACTATTTTCCCTCTAAAAACATCTCACTAGCTAAAATACTCTTTACCATCTGTGTAATTACCAATAAAAAGTCCAAAAGCTGTCAGTATTGGCTGCACATCCAGACTTTATAGTCCACCAAGGCACAAGCCTTTTGCCTAAAGCAAGATGAAGAACTAAACACTGAAATAAGTATCTATATTAATTCATTACACTCACCAGATAAAAGATTTTCAAGGAATTACAATGGTGTGAAATTCTAACAAATATCTCATGTGCTAAGAGATATTTTATATTTTAACAACCAATAGTACACATAAGAAATAAACAAAAACAAATATGGTCGTACTGAAGAAGATATACTCCAAAGTTTCTTATGGATAAAGTAAATGCTTTACCTTAAACTATTCCCTGGAAAAAAACAACTATTCCCTAAAGGGGAATCTATACAAAAACACATAGATGCTAACTTCAATAGTTAAGGATTCTAAGGATTTCTAAATCTCAACTGAAAGGAAAATGTGTAAGGAGATTGACTCTTCCAGTCTCAATCACTTAGATACAAAAATCTATTATATATATGCAAATGTGTAGACAAAGGGATGAGAGTCTCTGTTTAGTCATTTTCCCCTTCCTTTCCTCCTCTATTTTCCTGTATCTGATGCTAGCTTAGCTTCATCACTATTAGAAACTTAGTTCTTAAATAATCCTGAGTGTAAGAGATTGTAAGAGATTGAGTGATATAGCAAGTTGGCTATCTATAAAACTATATACAGAATAAAGTTAACTTTAATACGTATATATAAAAACACTGTAATATATATATGTAAGTACATATGTATGTGTGTGTATGTAAATACAAGGCATTAGTCAGTCAAAAAACATTCATTAAGTGTCTATTATATCCCAAGCACTGTGTGAGGAACTAGTAATACAAAAAGAGGCAAAATACAAGAAATGATAAGCAGGCAGATTTCAGAAAAACCTGGTAGAGCCACCTGCAGGCTACTGCAACAGTTAAAGCATCAGGTGATGAGGGCCTGCACCTGAGTGGCAGCAATATCAGAGGAGAGAAGGGGACATATTTGAGAGATGTTGGCACAGGGAGCTTCTGCATTCAGGAGTTCTGTTTTGTGATAAAATAATGGAATTTAGCAGATGCCCAGGGGTCCCACCTGATTGATCTAGTAAGTACCTACTTGAAATGATTAGATGTAGGTCACACTTGGCCTGTCCTGAGTGACATATACTACTGATGTCACTAGGGGGACCATTCTTGGCCAAGCAACTGGAAGGACCTCCCTTTTGGAGGAGAGAAAGAAAAAATAGAAAAGGGAACGCTCGCTGAGAGGAGTTCTCTTTCTGGTTGGTGAGCTTCCGAGAGTGGACTTTGAGAGGGGCTATACAGCAGACTCCTATAGAAACTATGGACTCCAGGTGGTTAGGTAATAGAAATGAAGCCAGCTCTTCGAATTAGCTGAGCTGGAAGCAAGTTTGGAAATTGTGTCAGTCTTTGTTAGAGCCAAGGAGCTTATCCATATTTCTCTTCCCCTATTCCCTTGTCCTTGGCTTTATTAATTTCACTTTTGCTATATATTTTATTCCCATTAATAATACCTGATTTGAGGGGCAGCTAGGTAGATAAAGCACCAACCCTGGATTCAGGAGGACCTGAGTTCAAATCCAGCCTCAGACACTTGACCCTAGCTGTGTGACACTGGGCAAGTCACTTAACCCTCTGCCCCGATAGATAGATAGGTAGATTAGATAGATAGATAGATAGATAGATAGATAGATAGATAGATAGATAGATAGATAGATAGATAGATAGATAGATAGATAGAACCTGATTTGTTTGTGGAAAAGAGGCTGTTAATCTCCTTTCTCATTGGTCTGGGAGAAATAACTAAAAAAAGCAGTTTGGAAGGGAGGAAACTTTGGACCTAGAGGTCCCTCATTATTTTCTGAACCCCAGTATTACGGTGAGCCACCCATATTAACTCTCCCATATTAAATTTGGCCCCTACACTTTATATACCATAGGTCCAGTCCACATCCTCTTGGAGTTTTTATTCTTATTTCTTCTGTTTAGTGTTTCTTTTTGTCATTTTTTTTTTGAGGTGTATGTGAGGAGAATGGCTCTCTTTTAACTTCCCGCTTTGCCAATTTGATTAGAAAGTGCTGCCTACTGTTTATAGTATTTCCTGAAAGGGAAAAGGACTAGCAGTAGATCTGTCTCAGCAAAGTGCATGCAAAATAAATGGTGTAAAAATAACTACTGTTTAAAAATATTGGTTCTCCTTATGGAATAAAACTGGGAAATCTGAAGAAACAAGAAAAAGCTCATTCTCATAATAAAACCAACATCCACAAACCTAAAAGCACTGGTGTACAGAGTACTTTACATATATGCTAGCTCATTTGATCCTTACCACAAACCTGTGAGATAGGTACTATTATTAGTACCATTTTATAGATGAAGTAACTAAGACTGAAAGAGATTAAGCAACTTGCCCAAGGTCATGTATCTAGTAAGTATCTAGTATCTGAGGCAGGAATCCTGATTCCAACCTTTCCACTTTATCTAACCTATTCAAGTCTCAAATGACAAATATGTAAGGAAATGCAAGTATGATGATCTCTATATCAATTTAGATTTATTTATTGTGACACTGTACAGTACATTATTCTTAACAAAATTTAGAAAATGGCTAGATTTGGCAAAACTTAAAAGGCACTTACAAGAAAAACAGTATGAATTTTAAAATACAATGTCCCCATCCAAAAAGCAAAAATAAGAACTGAAATGACACAAAAAATTATGATGTCCATAAGGAAAAAATAAAATAATTGCAAAAATAATTTATATAGTAATCCATGGATTATGTTCCCAATTATAAAATAAAATTGGTTAAAGATAACAACATCCTTCATTAAGTTATTTGTAATATCATTAGATTCAAAACAAACTTATCTGACTTTTCTTTGTAAAGATACAAGCCTTATTTCACATAGTACTGTGAACCAAAGGAATCTAAGATTTTATCAGCATGGGAACTGTGACAAACTAGCAAAAATTGACACATAAACCAGCATCAAAACAGAGAAAATTACAGACCAATATCCAAATGAACATTGATGTTAAAATTTTAAATAAAATATTAACCAAAAGTCTATAACAACATATCAAAAACATGAGACACTATGACCAGTGGATTTTTAGCAGAAATGTAAAGTTGATCCAATATTAGAAAAACCACAAACATTACAGGACATATTAATTATAAGAATAGAAAAAATAATATCATCAGAAGATAAAGGAAAATCTTTTAAGAAAAACCACTCATGGGGGCAACTAGGTGGGGCAGTGGATAAAGCCCCGACCCTGGATTCAGGAGGACCTGAGTTCAAATCCAGCCTCAGATACTTGACACTTACAAACTATGTGACCCTGGGCAAATCACTTAACCCTCACTGCCCTGCAAAAAAAGAAAAAAAGAAAAAGAAAAACCACTCATTTCTGTTAAAAACAGTAGAAAACATAGGAATGAACAGATCTTTTTCCTTAATATAAGCAATCTCTATCTAAAACTGAGAGCCAGTTCTAAATGTAATGGGAATAAAGTAGAGGTCTTTCCAATAGGAAGAGCAAAGCAAGGATGTCCATTATCATCAATACTATTTTGGCAGTGTTGAAAATGCTAGTTTTAGCAGTAAAACAAAAAACTGAGGGAATAAGTATAGGCAAAGAATAAACAAAATTGTCTCTTCTTTTGCAAATATGATACTTTACTTACAAAACCCTAGAGAGTCAACTTAAAAAATTCATTAAAACAATAACTTAAGCAAAGTTTCAGACTATAAACTAAATCCATATAAATAATCAGCATTTCTGAATATGATAAAGAAAAGAAAGAGAAAGAGAAAATACATTTAAAAGAACTACAGAATGTTACTGTATAAAATACTTAGTACTCTACCTAACAAGATAACACAAGACAGTATGAATGCACCAAACACTATTTACAGGAATGAAGACAGACCTAGATAATTGGAAAAATTCTCATTGGTAGGTCAAGCCAATATAATCTCAACTCACTCTCCAGACTGCTCTACATTCTCACCATCATCCTTCCCTACCTGAAATTGCCTCTCCATCCTGGAACCTATTCTCCAGATGGGTGGAGTACTTGGCTGGGACCATCATTCCATAACAGTTCCCAACCATGTTCACTGCCAGCTCAACTCAATCTTCAGACTGCTCCACCTAATCTAAAAGATCAGGATCTCAAGGGAAATAATGAAAAAAGTGGGAAGACAAAGAGTCTACCAATATCAAAACTCAAACTATACTATAAAGCAGCAAACATTGACCTAATTCTAAGTGTAAATGTAAAATATAAGAAATTATATTCTATTTCCTTCCATTGTCCATCAAGATATCATCCCATCAAGATATCATTTTCTTTCCTGACCAAAGTTCTAGAAAAAAATTATCTAAACTTGTTCCCTCCAATTCCTCACACCCAACTCACTTCTCAACCTTTTACAGTTTGACCACTCAAATGAAACCACTTCCCCGAGTTTCTTAATGATTTATTAACCACTAACATTTAACAGGTAATTCTAAAGATCTTTTCTAAGTCCTACTTGATCTCTATTTAGGTTTTGACCCTATTGAATTTCCTAGATTGTCTTTGTCTGGTGACTTCTGCAATACTGACCTCTTCTGGTTCTCTTCCTAAATAAAATTATTCTTTTAAGATTTTGATCCTCTCTTGATCACCTTATAGTAGTTATATCCCAAGGTTCTCTCCTGGGATGCCTCCTCTCTCCAATCTCACTCCTGATAATACCATTTAATCCCATTAATTCAATTACCATCTCCATGAGAATGACTCATTATATCTTCTCTTAAAGACTGCCCTCCACAACATCACAACTTCTCCTTTCTGTCCAAACTTTTCTCCCATATTCATCCTCTCCTTAGTGACTGATTATTTCTGTACTGCCTACAAACATTCCAAAGTTTCCACCATTCTTTAAAAAAACAAACCAAAAAAAAAAAAACAAACCAAGAAAATCCTCATTACACACTACAATCCCTTCAAACAAAAGTTGCATATTTTTCCTCCCTTTCACAGCCAAATCCCCCCCCACACACACACACACACAATAGCTAACTACTAGTGTTGCGTCTACTTCTCTCACTTCCCAATTTATGGAAATTCTTCAAATTACCAGTGGTCCTTTAATTGTATAATCTGATGACTTTTTCCTCAATCCTACTCTGAAGTAGGGTGGCACCACCTCACCCCTAGACTATTTATTACAATAGCCTTCTGGTTGATATCCTTGCCTCAAGTCTCGCCCCACTCAGATCACTCGCTCCCTCATCAGGTAAAGTGATCTTCCCAAAAAGCAGATCTCCCTATGTCACACACCTACTTGATAAATCTAGTAGCTCTCTATTAATTCCAGGATCTAACAAAATTCTTTTTGGGTTTCAAAGACCTTCACAACCTGGCTCCTCTCCACCTTTACAGCCTTCCTATATTTATATATTGTGCAATTCAGTAACTACTGCCTGGTCTTCATACAGGACAACCTATCTCCCAGGACTGTGACTTTTTATTGGCTATCCTATAGGCTTCCATTTCCTGGCTTCCTTCCTGACCCAGCTAAAACTCTACCTTCTATAAAAGGTATTGATCAGTCTCCCCCACTGATAGGATATTTTCTCTGAAATTACCTCCAATTTATCCTGTACATTTCTTCTAAGTATATAGTTATTTATATCTTGTCTTCCCCAGGTGAGCTTCATTCGGGCAGGAACTGTTGTAGACTTTCTTTATGTCCCCAGTGCTTCAGCACAGTGCCTGGCATATAGGAAGCACTTAATAAATGCCTGCTGCCCTAACTAACCACTCTTGCTTTCCTGGGTTTTGTGACACATCTCTCTTGGTTTTCCTGCCACATGACAGCGTACTCAGTCTTCTAACATCTTATAGCACTTTAAGACACTAGTTGAAAGATGGATTAGAGAATAGCATGGAAGTCAAAAAACATCTAAGAATGCTACTGAAATAGTCTAATAGCTTTTACAAAAAGCCTTTGTAATAAAATTTGGAAATCTTCATTCATTTAGCTAATTCTTAAAAGTATGTTCTTCAATACTGACAGCTTTAACCACTAAGATATATGGGTATAGAAAATAAGAGCACTATTTCAAAATGAGTAACATAGCTATAGATTATTCATCATAGTTTGTAACTATGCTCTGAAGTTACATGTAAGATAGACTGTTAAAGATATTTGAGATGGATTTGGTAATCTCTAAATTCTCCAATGGAGAATTATTACTTACAAAAATTATAAATCTCCCTAAAAGTTCTCACAATTACATGCAGACATCTAATAGAAAAATCAAAAACTACCAAAAAACACAACATTTTTAGCAAATTATAGTGAACAAAAATTATAATGTCATTAGAGCTTCATATTTAGGACAAATTTAAATCAAAGGTTCTGAAATACAAAAGCATGAAGAAAATAATCTTTTTCATGTTCTACAATGACTATAGCCATTATAAGAAAACCAATTATACACAGATTCTTCTCTGAAAATAAAATTCATTTCATATCTAATGGTAGCAACTTTTATGTTTCCCAAATAATATTTAAGCCTTTGGTGATATTCAAGAAGAGAAAGCCAGAAAATATACAAGAAACCTCTGATATCTGAGGAAAATAATAATTACTATATATGGAAAAAACCAAAGCACAGAGTTAATTCAAATATGAGCCCTAAATTTAAAAAGAATATTGTTTAAAAAAAATATAACCTCTTTAGGGGCAGGTGGGTGGCACAGTGGATAAAGCACCAGCCCTGAATTCAGGAGGACCTGAATTCAAATCCAGCTCAGACACTTGACACTTACAAGCTAACCCTGGGCAAGTCACTTAACCCTCAATGCCCTACAAAAAAAATAAAATAAAAAAACCTCTTTAAACCCAAATTTGTAGTGTTAACACTGGAAAAAAATAATCATCAATAAACTTAACTCAAAAAATTTCCCCATTTTCCTACTTGTAATGGAGATAACTGTACAAATGATCATTACAACCAAGATATACAATTTATATTGCTGAATTTTTTTAATTATTAGAAAAAGGCCATTGTAAAAAAAAAAGAAAGAAAAAGGCAATTGTTTAAACTAATTCCACTGATGATTAAAAATTAAATTAATCACTTCAACTCTCTATTGACAAAACTTTTGAGAGGTGCTAAACAAGTAGAAAAATTTATTTCCATCTTCCCTACTTATCATACCTTCTCTTTTTAGTGATACTAGTGAAGCACAAAATCATCAAATTATAGAGAGACAGGAAGCATCAATGACATTGTTAGGCCACAAACAGGAAAATCAACCACTGAAAAAGCAACAGTCAGCTAAAAATAAAAACCCTTCTTCAACAAATGAATCTTAATGTTTTAAAATAGAAAAAAATGACTCCAAAATAAGTAGAGGATTTCCATGGACTTCTATAAAATTAGCACAACCAGACTTCATTTTAATTTTCATAAAGGTCAATATGAGAATGTCAGTATCAACAAGTTTATATGACAACTCCAAAAATACACAGCCCATAATTACGTACAAAAACAAGCCAGAGCAAAGCAAGAGACCATTATTAATGTAATTAAAAAAGCATTAAGTTATGTATTCATTTCAATGAATAAATATTTAGGGACCTACTGTGTGTATAAATCTTAGGTGTAGTTATAAAATAAACATTTTAAGAACAAAATTTTATTTGAAAATTAATCTTCAGCAGCTGAACAAAATGTGACCTGGGCAAAGAAAAATGTTAAATTACTTGTTAGAGCAGAAATTAGGTATTTCCTTCCAATCTTCTGCTTGAGACATAGTGATTCATCATTTAGCTTACCCCCCAAAACCCCAAAAAACAACCTCTACACTAACAACTTCCACACTACTTTTGCCATGTATATATGTAATTTTCATTTTTAAACTAAAAAACAACTCAATCCTTTCTTATTAGAATCAAGCCATTGAGATTTTCATTATTAACAAAAATGACACATTTCATAGCACTTTAAGGATTTGCAAAGCTTCGAGACCTTCAAAAACATCCAAAACTAAAATATTATTAATTATTTTTACCTGCATTTTTCTCCAGCCTTCTGGGTATGTATTGTGGGTAGCAGAATAATGACACTAAAAATGATCTCGTAATCAGTTTAAATAAGAATAATCTAAGCAGTCAAGAGGAAATAAGCTTATACATGATTTGGGGTCTTTGACAAGGTAATTATATTTTGTATAGGCATTTATCTGACTTTTTCCTAGCAATGAGATAGTCTACCTCATGGAATTTGCTTATTACTAAAGCTCAAACCTTTCAAACTTTTAAAAAAGTATTTCATCATGTTTTATAGGAGTCCTATCCAGAAGATTGTATATTTCTCAAGATTTTAGAAAAACAGGCACTCAATTACAGTTAATTGAAGAGTGAACTAGTTCAGTCATTTTGGCAATTTGGAATTATGAATAAATGAAAGGAATGAACATTTATTAAATACTTATTATGTGGGACAAGCACTTGTGCCAAGCACAGGGAAACAAATGCACAAGTCCCTGCCCTAAAGCTAAAAGTAGTAAGTAAAGTGCCCATATTCTTTGAACAAGACATTTCCCTACTAGGCATAAGCTCCAAAAAATTCAATGATAAAAAGAAATGTCCCATATATAACAACTGATCAACAAAAATTTATTATGTCTTTACAAATTTATGTGTGTACAAAGGTACAAAGTTAAGCACTGAAGATATAATGAAGGCCAAAACCAGACTTAAAGGAGATTATATTCTAAAGAGGAAGACAACATGTAAATAATTAGGTACCTACATAATATATACAGAGTAAACAGGAAGCAATTTAGAGAAGAAAGCTCTAACCTGGAGAACCAAGAAAGGACTTCAGAACAAGGTACTTGGGGTGAGTCCTGAAGGAAACCAAGGATTCAAAGAGGATGAGTTGAGAAAAGAGCGCATTCTAGACCTGGGGGATAACTAGTGCAAAGGCACAGTGTACCAGAGAATAAAGAGTAAGGGGAATCAAAAAGTAAGGCAGAGTCAGGTGAAGGAAAGTTGTAAATAGCTTTGAAAGAAAAAGAACTTTATATTTGATCCTTGAGGTATAAGGAGTTGCAGGAGTTCACTGAGTAAGGGAGTGACTTGGTCAGAGCTACCCTTTATGAAAGTCATTTTGGCTATAGTGTGAAGGACAGGTTATAGCAGGGAGTTATTTTACAGCAGTATTTTTTATAGTAGAGAACAGGAAACAAAATAGATATTTATTGATTAGAAAAGAACCATACAAATGGTGGTAACCAAGTATAATCGAATATTACTGCATTGTAAGGAATTATGGATATTAAGGACACAGATAATCATGGGAAGACTTATGGGAACTGACACAAGGTGAGGTAAGCCAGACAATTTTCTGGTTCATTATGCAGAAAGACAACATAAATGTAAATGAAAAGGGGAATAATAAAAAAAATTTAACTGAAACTATAAAATTTAAAAGATCCAGCTTGTACCCAAAGAAGAGCGCTAAGAATATACTTCCAGTCCTTCTTTGCAAAGGAAGTAGACAACAAAAGCATGTGACATGTTAAGGGTTAAAATTCTAGCTAGTCTGTCTAAAATATTTAATGAGTGGTCGCCAATAAATTATAAGCTTTAGCAAGAGTTAGACTTTTAAGCATTTATTAAGGAGAATAAGAATTTGGTAAAGAGAGAGAAAGGCCTAGATTCCTATCTATTAAAGGGAGAGCACATTTCTAGCTCCGCTCTCCACCAGAGTCCAGATGAAAGAGAGTGAGACTGAGCGCCAGTCTCTTCCTTCCTCCTCCCACTAGCCCGCGTCAGGAAGTGACGCCAAAGAAAAGACTCCTGGTCTTGCCCTCAAAGACCTTCGCTTCATGGGCAGAACTCTTCTACAGTTAGTATCCAGCAGGTGGCGTTATTCCAATCGTTACAGACATACATATCAGAGCTGACTGAAAAGTTGTTTAGTTCTGCTTAATAAACTGTTCTGGTTTTTTATTCTTTGTTTATATGGATGGCCCTCTGGAAGGGATAAGAAAACGGATATGTTAGGAAATGAAAGTGATATGAAAACAAAAAATATCAATAAATTTTAAATTTTTGAAAAGATTAGAAACTATATTTTAAGGGGAAGAATGAGATGCTGAACTTAAGCGAAAGTCTTCCTGATTTTACTGTGCCTGTTTCAAATAAGCCCATCTTTACAATGTTTGTTACTTATTTGCTATAAGCTAGAAAACTAGACCAAAAGAACTCTGTTGGGGCAGCTAAGTGGCGCAGTGGATAAAACACTGGCCTCGGATTCAAGAGGGCCTAAATTCAAATCCAGCCTCAGACACTTGACATTTACTAGCTGTGTGACTCTGGGCAAGTCACTTAACCCTCATTGCCTCGCAACAAAACAAAAACACAAGAACTCTGTTAATTAAGAATCAAGGCTCTGAGGGAAGCGAGTGAACTATTAAAGTGCATGATTTTAATACAAAGGCTTTTTGACAGCTCAGATTTGAGCTCTGTTCAGATAGTTGAGATTTCTGGACAGCTGAGCAACATATAATTAGATATTACTTTATATTAGTTACATATTTGTGCTTGCTGTGGCAGCACATGTACTAAAAAGGTACATGTTTGCTTGAAAGGCTAGTATGCATATGAAAACCAACTGACGTGCACAAAAGTACAAGCACATTAAATACAAATAGCAGAAAATACACATTTTAGAACAAAAGTGTGGGTGTATATACACATTGTATACATATATGTACACAAACACATATATGTATATTCCATAAACTGTGAAACAACTTATCCAGTGTAATTATTAAAAAGCCTACAACAAAACAGTACATATTTTATCTAATATAATGAGACCATTTACTTATCATGATCCTCAGGGGCATAGTTTGGGGCAAAAACTGGGGTAAGTTCCTTATATTTATTTCTTTTACCAGTTAAAATCTTCTTTTTATATAATAAAACGACTTAGTATTGACCAAAAGAATGCTACACATATGATTAAAAGTATCTTTGCCAACCTCTTATGGTAAGCTTGCTATATAACTGTGAATTCATTTCCTTGTCTCGCTGGAAACGCCGAAATTCATCAACTGCTTCACGTATCATAGTGACAGCCAAGACAAATCCCTATTGAAAACAAAATGACACATAAAATATTGCTCAAAAAGGGTTTTTTTAAAACAAAGAAAAATGTGGCTAATATAGTCCCCAATTTAACTTTTCCTTAATTTATTTTATAAAAGATAAAATGAACTAATACAAAGAAAGAAAAAAGGCAAAAGAGTAACAACAAAAAATGACCCAAAAATTGAATAAAGAAATTTTTGACTTTTTAGAGTACACAAAGAAATAAAATTAATATATACTTTACTGTTTTAAAATATCAATCAAAAGATGTTAAAAATCATCTTCAATAAATGTAATTATATGTATCATATACAGGAATGTGAATATCAAATTAATAATAACAAGTAAAAGCGTTTATACTTAATTCGTGCAACCTATCGTCACAATAAAAGCCAAGAGCTAAAAAATCACATTGATCACCCTTTATGGGGGCAGGGGGAAGCAAGAGGAAGGGATTTTTACAATATTTCTCTATTTCACTGAGAGAAAAAAAAAGTTACACATTAATTTTAGGCCATCTAAATAAAGCTTGTACCTACTTGTTAATTTGAATCCCTGACACAACACTAATATGTAGCTGATGCCCAACTTTCAAAGCTTACAAATTTCCTGGCACATTCATCAGTATTTTTCATATTATTCTCCCTATGATTGGATAAATAACACATAAGTTGGATTCATTGAATTGAGGACCTTTCTCCAATTCTATTTTATAAATTACAGGTCTTATATCAAACATATCAAATGATTGCAACAAATTAAATAACATGGAACTCCATTTGAGTATTAGAATTCCTTTGTTCTAAAATTTTGTTTTATGAAATACAGCTTGAAGTAAATGAACTACTAGGTAACTAACTTTTAAATATCTTAGAGAGAAAAAACTGTTTACCACATCCAGAATTTGATCTCTATAATGCATCCATAAAACGTTTCCTTGAGTAATATGACTCTATAATGTTTCTATAGAAATAATTTTAGTAGTTTTAAAATTTAATAGGTTTACCTTACAAGTGTCTTACAGGCACATAGGAAAATTTTTCATGTCTTACACTTATACTTAGATAAAAAGAGAAAATACTTATTGGCAAAGAGTTTTCATAAGGTGCTGAGTCAGAGCAATCCATAACTAGAAGGCCTGAAATTTGAAGCTTTAAATTTCTACATGCCATAAAGGATTTATTGTAATGTCATTTTTGTCTTGTATTATACAAGTCTACCTTATATATTTTTGCCTTTCCAGTTTTCAATCACTATAAAAATACAAATTTACTGATAAAACAAGCTGTAAAAATAAAAGTTGATTAGATAACCCAAAAATAGAAGAAAGGCTAGGTTTAATAACTTATGGTCAACCACATTTTAAAAGGTCTAAGAAAGAATCTTCAAAAGTTGAAAGGCCATATACATTAACTAGTATCTTAACTAGTTATCTCTCAGAAAGAACACTGAAGTTACAATAAAAAAAAATCAATTAGAATACAAATTAAAACTCTCACTTTGCCATACCATAAACCTATGGTTTTGTTTTGAATAAATCCTTTAGAAAATGAGCTATAACAGCAAAGAAGAAAAAGACTGATTATATATTATTTAAATGAATGTAAAAGATAGAGATAGCTACTACATGAATGTTAAAGAAAACTGTAAAGCAGAATTACTAAAGAATAGATGGTCCCAAGATAAAGTTCGACATATAGAAAATCAGATAGCATCACAACACAATACAAAAGCCTCTTCTACTCTCAGGATATACCCTACTGACAAGATTGAAGACACTGGCTTAAAAACAAGAAAGATATATATTTTTAGCTTTTCTTTTGATCTGTAGGTTAGGGACTCCTGAAAGGGCTAAAGGAATTCCCCAAGCCCATCCTCTTTACAAAAATATACCCGTCTCCAATCCAAGTCTAAATTAGTTCTGTTACAATACTAAGATAGCTTGTCTCAGTCCCTAATATTGAGATAAATCATGTCATCTTCTAAAATGGCTTCCTCCAGAATAATGAACACTAAAGAACTGTATCCTATTACCACAGATTTGATCATATAAGAATAAGGCAAATATATTGACATAAGCAAGGTATATCACTGCTTTCATGTATAAAGACTATACAGATATTCTGCCCATTCATTATCTTCAAGGTGAAGAAGGAAACAAGCATTTATAGTACCTACTTACTCCTTACCAGGAACTGGGCTAAGCACTTGACAAATATTATCTGATTTGTTACTCACAACAACCCTGGAAGTAGGTGCTATTATTATTCTCATTTTAGCATTAAGGAAATGGAGGCAGACAAGTTAATTGACTTGCCAGAAGTCACACAGCTAGTAAGTGTCTAAGGCTGAATTTGAACTCAGACTGATTCCAGACTCAGCACCCTCTATCTACCATGCCACCACCTAGCTCAAGAAATATTAATATAATATAATAAACTTGGAAAAGCTAAATCCAAGCACATTGTCACTTATAGTACTATTACCTTATCAATGCTACTATAATGTCCAAAATAGATTAAAATGATTTTTAAATAATAATTTTTAATAAATTAAAATATTTGTTCTACAACAGCAATCAAAGAGATCTATTTTTATGTGTGATAACATAAACCATAATAAAGACCTATTCCTTTATGTTAAAAAAAAAAATGGGGCAGAAGATGGCAGAGAGAAGCCAGAAAGTTGCCTGAGCTCTCCCAAGTTTCCCTCAGAAACAACATTAAATCAAGCCTCTGAATGGATTCTGAAGCTACAGAACCTACAAAAAGATAAGAGAAACATAATCTTCCAACTTGAGATAATTTAGAAGACTTCAGGAAAGGGCTGTCTCACTTGAATTCAGCACAGTGTATAGGGAGTCTGGACAAGTCAGTAGGAGGTTTTTGGCCACAGCACAGATCAGGAGCTGAGGCCCCTTTGTCATGGCTCAGCAGACTGGTGGCAGAATAGGCCAGTTGTGAGACACGCCCTCCCCAGTCCCAGCTGAGAGAGCAAACTGCCAGCTAGAGGACCAACCACAAGGCAGGCGCGACTAGGCCAAGCCATCCCAGCAAAGGAAGCAAGGCCAGAGTAGTGAGGAATCCACAAGCCACAGAACAAAAAGTCAATGAGCAGACCCCTATCCCCCAACAGGCAGGTGGGGGGAGACTAGAGGGGTCTATGCTGGTTTTTCACCCCTGCTGGAAACTAGGAGGTAGGCTTGAGTAGCAGTGACCCAGGTGGGGGAAGGGCACAGGCTCCTCGGAACTGACAACCACAACACACAAAGCTGGTTGATCAGAAAGTTGGTCTGGTGTCATCTATGGACCAGGGAACAGGCCAGGCAAGTGAAGAACCTGATCCTCCTTAAATCATACCACCTGGGACTTCTTAAGCTTGGGATAATTCAGCCTGGAAACAGTGCCCCACTTTAAGGAGCAAGTCAAGTAAAAGAAAGGCAAGATGAACAGAGAAAGGTGTGGACCATAGAAAGTTTCTTTAGTGACAATGAAGATCGAGGTACACCCTCAGAGGAAGATGTCAACATCAGGGCCCCTATATCTAAAGCTTCCAAGAAAAATATTACTTGGTCTCAGGCCATAGAGGCGCTCAAAAAGGACTTTGAAGATAAAGTTAGAAAGGTAGGGGCAGCTAGGTGGTGCAGAGGATAGAGCACCAGCCCTGGAGTTAGGAGGACCTTAGTTCAAATCGAGCCTCAGTCACTTGGCAAGTACTAGCTGTGTGACCCTGGGCAAGTCACTTAACCCCAATTGCCTCACCAAAAAAAAAGAAAAGAAAAGAAAAAAGTTAAAGAGGTAGAGGAAAAAATGGAAAGAGAAATGAGGGTAATGCAGGAAAGACATGAGAAAAAAGTCAACAGCTTGAAAAGTCAAATTGGCCAAATGGAAAAGGAGGTACAAAAGCTCTCTGATGAAAATAATTGCCTAAGAATTAGGATTGAACAAATGGAAGCTAGTGACTTTATGAGAAACCAAGACACAATAAAGCAAATCCAAATGAATAAAAAATAGAGAGCAATGTGAAATATCTTCTTGGAAAAACTGCTGACCTGGAAAATAGGTCCAGGAGAGATAATCTGAAAATTATGGGTCTACCTGAAAACCATGATTAAGGAAAGAGCTTAGACATCATCTTCCAAGATATTCTCAGGGAAAATTGCCCTGATATTCTAGAAAAAAGAAGGTAAAATAGAAATTGAAAGAATCCACTGATCACCTCCAGAAAGAAATCCCAAAAGGAAAATTCTCAGAAATGTTATAGTCAAATTCCAGAGTTCTCAGGTCAAGGAGAAAATATTGCAAGCTGCCAAAAAGAAAGAATTCAAGTACTGTGGAGCCCCAGTCAGGATAGCACAAGATCTAGCAGCTTCTAAATTAAAGGACCAGGCATAGAATATGATATTCCAGAGGGCAAAGGAATTGGGATTACAACCAAGAATCACCTACCCAGGAAAACTGAAAAGAAAAGAAAAAATGGGACTTCAATGAAAAAGAAAACTTTCAGGTATTTGTGATGAAAAGACCTGAACTAAATGGCAAATTTGACTTTCCAATACAAGACCCTAGAGAACCATAAAAAACTGGAGTTGGGTGATGTGCAGTGGGTGACTGTCTTGTGTCTGAGGCCGGGTTTTGGCTGGGATCCCCCTGGGTCCAGGGTGGATGCTTTGTCCACTGTGTCACCTAGCTGCCCCATGATGGCATCTTTAGGGTTAAATTGAGGGGTGAGGGGAATGCACTGGGGGAGGGGGAAGGGCAGAAGTAGCATGGGGTGAAATCCTACATGAAAGAAACAGTTAAGGGCTTATGGAGTGGGGGGAAAAGATCTGGAAGGAGCAGGGCAGTAAATGAATTTTACACTCATCAGAAAAGGCTCAAAGACCTTAAACTCATCAGAGTTGCCTCAAGGAGGGATACACACACACACACACACACACACACACACACCCAATTGGGTGGAATAATCTACTTAATTTGGGCAGTAAATGAGCATAACACTCATCAGAATTGGTTCAAGGAGGGAATACACTCAATTGGGTGGAGTAATCTGGCCCTGCAGGAGAATGGGAAGGGAGGGGGATAAAGAGAGAAGGGTGAGAGAGGGGAGGGAGGATTGGGGGAGGGGACAGACAGAGGCAAGTCCCTTTTGAGGAGGGATGGGATGGAGGAGGATGGATAATAGAATAAATATCATGGGGAAGGGAATAGGATGTAAGGGAAACAGCTGACAATAGTAATCATGAAAAAGAGAAATGGGGGAAAAATTGTACAAAAAATATTTATAGCAACTCTGTGGTGGCTAAGATTTGAGAATCAAGGGAATGTCCATCAGTTGAGGAATGATGGAAGAAGCTGTGGTATATGATTGTAGTGGAAGCAGTGTTGTTCAGTAACTCTGTGAATGACTTGACTGCTCTCAGCAATACAATGATCCGGGGCGGTCCCAGGGGACTAATGACAAGGCTTGCCATCCACCCCCATGAAGGGAGCTTATGGGAGAAGCACTTGTGGATTGTGCATATGTGGCCTGGTTGCTGTCTTGTGTGTGTTGGGGGGGGGGGGTGCGGGAGGGAGAGGAGTTTGGAGCTCTAGGTCTTATGGGAGTGGGTGTTGAGGACTGCTCTTGCATGTATCTAGAAAAAAAAAAGAAAAGAAATGAAAAGAAAAAGAAAAAAAGAGAGTAGGGCTGGATAACTAGGGCTATAAAAAAATCAGCATAGAAAGTTGATGAAATCATCAGTGATATACTACAGAGGAGGAAGAGAAGGTGGCTCAGGACAGAACACTGTGAGATACTGAGGATAAATGGATGTGACCTGGATGAAGATCAAGCAAAGGAGATGGAAGAATGGTCAGACAAGTAGGAGGAATACCAGAAGAAAGCAGTGTCAAAGGGAAGAGATTATCCAAGGAACAGAGGGTAATCAACTATGTCAAAGGCTGGAGAGAAGACAAGTATAAGAATTTTAAAAAGGCCAATAGATTTGGCAATTACAAGGTAATTAATAACTTTGGAGAGAGTTATTTCAACTGAATGATGAGGCTGAAAGTCAGTATGCATAGGAAAGTGAAAAAAAAGTGGCAACATGAATTACTGATGACTTTCTCAAGGAATTTCTCAAGAAAAGAGAAATGTGGGATGATAGCTAGCAGGAATGGACAGATCATGTTAGGGTTTTATAAGAATGGGGGAGATATGGGTATGTTTGTAGAAAGCTAGGAAACAACCAGTAGGCAGAGGAAGACTGAAGATTAGTGAGAATAGGGATGACAGGGGCTATCTGCTGTAGAAGATGAGAGGGAATGGGATCACTTATGCATACAGAGGGATTTGACTTGGCAAAGAGAAGAAGTATCTGATAGGGGTAAAAGAGGAGATAGTGGTGGAAGGCACCAAGTAAAGTAAGATAGGAAGAGTGAAGAGGGAGCTCTCAGTAAATAGATTCAATTTTTTCAATGAAATATGATGCAAAGGGGGGCAGCTACGTGGCACAGTGGATAAAGCACCGGCCCTGGATTCAGGAGGACCTGAGTTCAAATCCAGCCTCAGACACTTGACACTTACTAGCTTTGTGACCCTGGGCAAGTGACTTAACTCCCATTGCCCTGCAAAAAAAAGAAATATGATGCAAAGTTCTCAGCTGAGAGGGAAGAGAAGCCATGGAAAGTTTGAGGAGGGATAAAAAGATTTGGAAAAACTCTGTGTTAAGTAGGAAAATGACTCAATTAAGAAGGTATAAATGGATTGCCCTGCCACAGTAGGAGCCCAGTTGAGATCACATAGCATAAATTTGTAGTGGACCCAGTCAGAAAAGCTAAGTGATTTTTCTCCAGCTTCCTTCAGCAGTGCATGATCAAGAACAAAGGCAGCAGATGTCAGGAGTTAATTCAAAGCTGAAGCTTGGAAAGGCAAGATCAGTGATAGGATAAGGGGACAAGGGACTCAAGAGGACAGGTTAACTTTCCCACTGTAGGTTCAAAATGGGTATGTGAGGGGAGAGTGACTGGGTGGGTCAAAAGTCACAAAGGGATCTGATGATTTAAAAACTTTTTGAAAATTTTCTTTAGTTTTTGCCTTTTATGAGATTTGATTTTTCACACTTAATGTAAATAGATTTCCTATATATACTGTATGTGATGCTATGGCACTATAAATTAAAAACAAAAAATAAAGTAGTTATTAAATATTAGTGACTTTTGGCCCACACTGTACAACACTGATGGCATGAGAAAGAATTGAGGGGTGGAGGGATTGAGGACTTCAGTGACAATAAAGAACAGAGTTTGAGGTTGCAAGACAGAGGGAGAAGTAGAATCACTCTGCTACAGTCAGATATTGCTGAGGCTCCTAAATGAAATCAATAATCACTCAAACGAGTTTGACTTAATTATCTTCAAGAGAAAAAAACAAAAAGATGAAAAATAGCTATGGTATTCAGTTATCTAGCTGAATGGATAACCTCTATAAATTTTCTGTGGATCTCTACATTCTGACATCTGTAGCTCTGTGTGTGTATGAACCAGAATTATTTTTTTTAAATTGTCAATCCAAGACAGAGCTGGACATATAAAAAGTTAATTAGCATTACATCACAATGTAAGTGTCTTCTGCTCTCAGCAGACACCATGCAAACAATTTGCTTAAAAAACAGAAAGCTACTTATTTCAATGGTTTCTTTTGTTCTGTAAACAATCATGAAATACTATATTCCTGAAGACATATAACCAAGAATAGTTTATCCTGAAAAAGTAATTATAATGCTGTGAGGTGGAAAGTGGACCATAAATGGAAAATTCTAAAGCATTTCTGATGAAAATATCAGTCTCTCTCACTGAGTCATATTTGTGTAAGTTGTTCTGAATGACTTTTTGGAAATGACAATACAGCTAAATCAGCATTCCTCAGTCCCACAATTTTTATGGACATAACCAGGCACCAAGGGTCTTCAACAATGAGAGAATGCAAAGGAAGACAGATGCCAAGAATTTTAGAAGTGTCTTAACAACTCTCCTGAATTTTTTTTTGGTTGTCTGCTTTTTAATTTAGAATTTCAAAAAAACCCAACAATTTTGCCAAGAAAATTTTGTGATAAATCAACAAAATGATATATACAATGAAATCACTTTCATTTATTAGTGCAATAATAGCTAGTAGGTATATAGTGCTTTAAAGTGCAAATCTGGTGTGAGCTACTAGGGTAGCTACTTGAAAGGGCAATGCTAAATTTTCTCCAGAATTCTCAGGAGCCCAGAGACATTAAAGAATTGGGGATATAGATAAATGTGCCCCCATTTAATTTGCTGAGGAAAAGTAGGGGTGCTGCATCAGTTTTAAATGTTTCCATTCTAAAATCAGAACTATGAACCATAACTCTCTCTTTCTGAAACTTCAGGGAGCCCTAGAAGCATTTCCCCCACCCTAGCAGAAGTGATAACTGATGGCACAGAAGAAATAGAATCCATGCAGGTAGTCACCTCAAGATGCCGCTGGCTTTGCTACTTTTTCTGTTGTTTTGCATCTTTTCTGCAGCACAGCAGTGGCAGCATCTTCAGGAGGGCAGAGGCCAGAGCAAAAGTGTTCAGACCTTCAGCAGAGTATACCCCAAGTCCTCATTGCCTAGTAATTATCCTGCATCAGCAACGTTTTGCAGTTGGGCAGAGATGCTGCCACAAAAACTGACAATGCATCCACTCCCAGAAGCAGTGGAACCCTACAAGCTGCAATAATGAAAAGCAGAACCCTTATAACTCACCACCTATAGGCATCTAAAATTGATTAACCTATCTAGACTACTGCCAATAAACACACAGCAATCATTATCCAACTGCTTCCCAGAGGGCTTGGACAGCTGAGGGGGAACATTGTTGGGAGGGAGCAATGAGGGGACAGTTTTCAATGTCTATCCTTGTTGAGTATCCTTTTTCTGTGGCTAGTAAAATTCCTTTTACTCTTAAGTGACCTCCTAATGTTTCCTGATGTTCCAATATAAAACGTACACTACAATCATCCTTGTACACACCACTGGCTCCAACTTGGCTTACTCAAAGAGCCTCCTCAAAGCTGTGTTCCACCTTGACTGTCAGTCTCTACAACTCTACATTTCAGACTAATCTCCCTTTTGCAAAAATCTGCTCATGTCATTCCTATGCCCAAAACTCTTTAAGTAAAGCTCCGTCTCCTTTGGCTGACATTCAAGTGCCTCCATTACCACTGTTACCACTCCACTTTGCCAGCTCTAATAACCCTCCTCCCACCTGTTGCCCTGATAACACATCACACCCACACACATACAGCTCCCACTGAAGGAAGCATCCAAACTTAGCTATAACACATTGTACGTATCCTACCTTCATGCCTCCACTCAGACTGTTCCTTATTCCTGAAATGACAATACTTAAAAATGATCAAATGTTATCCATCCTACCTTAATGTCTCCCTCAAGTGCCCTATAAAGTCTTTCCTGATTCTTCAGTCAGTAAAGAAGTTTTCATTTTTAGTCTTCATAAATCAATTTTTCTTCAGCAATGTGCTATATTTATCATGCATTAATTCAAATTATAGGTATTTCAGTTATTGTCATATCCCCTTAATAGACTAAGCTCAAAGCAAGCAAGCGCCCATTTTATCTAAATTTGCATCTGACCTACCACAATGTTCTGCACATAATAAGCATTTAATAAATGGTGAGGATTTTATTGTTGAAAAAATATGATGGTGGACAATCATCTAACTCGTATTACAAAGAGCTACTTAGCAGAGGGTTAGCAATAAGCAAAAGAAAGACAAAATTTCCTCTCCGCTGCATCTTTTTATTTTTTATGCATAGACTCTTGTAGAGATACTAATTAAGCAATCAAGTGATTAATTTCAAACAGCAGAAAAAGATTTGGGCATAGATGTACTAAAATTTTGAAAAATCCAAATTTGTAAATAAATAAAAGACTTTCGCTACAGAAAAATTAAAATCCCAAAATTTTTTAAAGTAATGTCTTAGCATGATTAGAGTTTCTCCCCCCCCCCCCCAATGTTTCACAATTTTAATCTACCTACTCAACCATTAATTTTAGAAAACTACATCTCAGCAGAATTCTGACCAGGAAGTCAATTGTCTCTGATTCTATATTTTCAATAGGGTGATTTTCTATAAATCAATAAAGTGATAAACTCAATGAAAGCACTTTCATTTATTCATGTTAGTGCAATAATAGCTAATATTTATATAGCACTTTAAAGTGCAAGGCACTTTATGTATGTTATTTCATTCGAACCTTATAATAACCCTGGGAGGTAAGTAGCTATTATTGGTCCCTTTTTATAGATGAAGAACCTATGGCATAGAGAGGTTACATGACTTGCCCAGGTAATACAATAAGTGTCTGAAACAGGATTTGAACTCAGATCTTCCAAACTCCAGGGCTGGCCTTCTATGTTCTATGTCACCTAAAAACTAACAAAACTCACAAAAAATACAAATAAACAACTAAACAAAACTTAGAGTTTAAATCTAAATAAAGCCTTAATATCCAAACTATTTTTGACAAAAGAGTAACTAAACATTTTGTTCAGTCCTTTGAAATTAAGAGACATTTGGGTCTCTGAAAAATATTCATAAAGACTCTACTTTGCCATATTTAACAGCTTATTCTGTACCTCTCTTATTGTCTTATCTACCCACCTAGTTTTAAAGACTGGGATAATAGTGTCAAACACCCTCTTTTCCTTGATACTCTCTTCTCTTTAGGTTTTCAGGTCTCCACTCTCTCCTGGTTCTCCTCCTAATCTATTTGATTGTTCCTTCTCAGTTCCTTTTGCTGTCATGTCCACTAATCATGAATGTCCCATGGACTTAATTATCACTTCTATGCTTATGACTCACAAATCTACCTTTCTTACCCCAATCTCTCTGCTCATCTCCAAACTAGTATATACAACTATCTTTCAGATACTTTGAACTAGATTTCCAATAGATATCAAACTCAATATATCCAAAAAAGAACTCTTTATCTTTCTCTATGAACCCTCCCCACTTCCTACTGTCCCTATTACTATAAAGGACAATACCATCCTCCCAGCCTCAGGCTCACAACCTCAAAGTGAACCTCAATTACTCCCTCTCATCTTTTACCCCCACCCCATATCCAAGCTGGTGCCAAGGCCTGCTGATTTTACCTTTGCAACATCTCTTGAATATGTCCCCTTCTCTCCTCTGACACCACCACCTTCTAGTGCAGGCCCTTATCACCTCATACCTTGATTATTGCACTAGTCTGCCTGCCTCAAGTCATTCCCTACTCATTCAATCACTAAAGTGATTTTCTAAAAGACAAGCATGGCCATGTAATTTGCATTCTTAATAAACTCCAGAAGTTTCATACTACCTCCAGGAACAAATCCAAAATGTTATTTGGCATGCAAAGCCTTTCATAACCTGCCCACCCCCTCCAGCCTTCTTACACCTTACTCCCCAAAAGACACTCAGATCCAGTTATATTGGCTGTTCCAGAAACAAGATACTCATCTCTCAGCTCCCATCATTCTCTCTGGCTGTCCCCCATGCCTGGAATGTTCTCTCTCTTCTACTCTGACTACTGACCTTCCTGGTTTCCTTTAAGTGCCAACTAAAATCCTACCTCCTACAGGAAGCTTTCCTCAATTTCTCAATTCCAATGCCTACACTCTGTTAATTATTTCCTATTTATCCTGTATATAACTTGCTTTGTGTGTTGTCTCCTCATTAGACTGTAAGCTCCTTGAGGGCAGAGACAACTTTTTTGTATCCCTAGACCTAAATGAATGTTTACTAAATTGAACTGAATTAATAGCTGTGAGAAAATAATAGGATGTGGAGAACACCCAACCCCCCTCCCCCCAGGGGATTGATTGGATTGACTGACTTCCCTGATTAACTCACTTAAAGTTAATTCAATTAAAACCACACTTGCCTGGCCCTCAAGAGGGTGTGTTCTAAGAGGGTGTGTTCTAAGAGGGTGTGAACTCTGACCTCAACACAGGACCACCCTCAAGTTCAGTAAACCAATAGATTTGCATGATGCTAGCCAATTAGCTTGAAGCAATGCGTAAGGACCTCTGACCTGGAAGAAGCTTTCACACTGAGTTACTCTCTGGGAGACACTCTTGGAGGTAGAAGATTTAGAGGAAGAAGCAGGCCAGATTGAGCTCTACTTGTCCTCTAGGCTAGAAGGCTAGGCTGAGCTCTAGTCTCTCCTCTAGGCTAGATAGGCCCTCTGAACTTTCAGAGATATGTGTGCTCTCTTTACTATACTTTAATAAAAATAAATATACTTTAATAAATGCTTAATGCCCCAAAACTGATGCTAAAGCTTCTAATTTATAAACAGCAATATATTAGAAACCCCAGCTAATTTTCCCCAAACTTGGGACGGAAATAAGGCAACCTCATATGGTTTTACTCGCCAAATAGCACAGCCAGGCCTGCAACCTAAGTCTCCTGCTTCCTACTCCAATGGGATTCAATTATACTCTACTGCCATCTCCTTGGACTTCCTCTGAAACCATGGATTCCTCCACAGAACTGGAGTGGGAGAAAGTAGTAGAGATACATGGAACCCCAAAAAGTCATTGTCACAAACTCTTTTGCCCCTTAAAGTATTTCAGTAGGACAAAAACCTTTGTACAAGAGAAATAGCCCACAGATACCTAACCTCACTTTCTAGGGCAAAAATAGTCCTATAACTAGTAATAATCTGATAATTAATGGGGCAAAGGGTCTTGTTTTGCTACATGACTGGGTGTTCAATTTTCATTATGAATGCAATAGTAAATTCTTCATACCAGAAGTAATATGGGGGCAGCTAGGTGGCACAGTGGATAAAGAACCAGCCTGATTTCAAGTCCGGCTTCAGACACTTGACACTAGCTGTGTGACCATGGGCAAGTGAAGAAGGAGGAGGAGGAGGAGGAGAAGAAGAAGAGGAAGAAGGAAGTAGTAGCAGTAGTAGTAGTAGTAGTAGTAATATGTATGGATATGGCCATATGACAAATGTTTATACTACAAGACACACACTCTCATTTCTCTTCTCATACACACCCATAAATTTATTTGATAATCATCTTCCCTTCTTCAGGATTCTCATAGCAAGCACTTCAGTGTTCCAGCACTTGACCACATTCTATTTTGTATTAGAATCCTATCTCCCCTACTGGTCTTTGTGAGAATATAATTATTAATAATGGATTTCTTGGAGGGCCTAGAGATTGGTTTCTCAATCCTTTCTCCCCACATTCCAGAAAGTCCAGTTCTCCTAGAGAAACTTCATGAAATCTCATCTGGGATAAACCCAAGGGAACATAAGAAATTAAGATAGATTCTTTTGTCTAGATGAGTGAAGGATAGATGGGGTTAAACCACACCTAGTTGCCTGGAGCAACTAGAGTGTTGGATCTTTTACATTCTTTTCCCTAATGTAATCTGTAGAGCTCATTTTAATGTAGACTACCTTCAAGTCATGCAACCAACAGAATTGAATGATTTTAACCAATTAGATTTGTTTGATGTATAATGATCCAATGAGCTTTGATCAATGTATAAACAACCCACCTCTTTCAAAAGCAGATAAAAACCCTTGGGGGTGTGTGTGTGTGTGTGAGAGAGAGGCATTTGGGGTTAAGTGACTTGCCCACGGTCACACAGCTAGTAAGTGTTAAGTGTCTAAGGTCGGATTTGAACTCAGGTCCTCCTGAATCCAGGACCGGTGCTCCATCCACTTCGCCACCAAGCTGCCCCTGATAAAAACCCTTGGAAAACGCCAAGCAAGGGCTTCTGTGATGTCTTCTGGGTGTCTTTCTTGGTTCTCTTAGACTACATGGTTTCCATCTCTCCCTTTCTCTCTTGGGTCTCCTGGAGACCACATGCTGTCTCTCTGGGAGACAACATGGGTCTTTTGGAGCTTTTCTCCTGCTCATGCTAACTGGCATGCTGAAGTTCTTTCCCTGCTTTCTCTACCACTTGGACTACGAGAAGTTAGGGAAGCATTTGGTCAATCCTTTACTGCTATAATATTGATAAGTTAAGATATGCTTACCCAAAATTGGTGTCTATAGCAATTAATTTTCAAAAACACTGCTTCAAACTCCAGAAAGGCAAGAACCATGAATTATTCTTTGTTAACTCCTTCAGTCCAATGTTTGGTATATAACTGATTAGTGAATGATTGGTGAATAGATGATATGCAAATTGGTACAAAGGCAGCTATGTAGCACAGTGGATAGAGTACCCAGACTGGAATCAGGAAGACTCATGATGAGTTCAAATCTAGCCTCAGACATTTACTAGTCTGACTCTGGGCAAGTCACTTAACCTCTCTGCCTCAGTTTCTTCATCTGTAAAGTGTACTGGAGAGGGAAATAGCAAACCATGTCAGTATCTTTGCCAAGAAAACCCCAAATGGGGTAAGAGTTGGACATGACTGAAACAAATGAGCAACAACAAAAATTGGGACAACTGTCATGTCTTTATATGGGAAAATGCAGCATGGAATACTGACAAAAACACAATGAAAATCATACAATGTGTTCAAGTCCTAACTGTAGCACTTGTGAGACCTTACACGTGCCATTTAACCTGTCTAAATATCAGACATTGTTATAGCTGGAAGATTACATACAGATACTCTAGTGCAATTGTCACATTTTTGAAATGAGGAACCTGAGGCTTGAAGAGGATAAGTAACAAGACAGTGCAAAAGATGCTTTGCGTCAAATCCCTTGCTAAAGTCAAAATTTATTATGATAAAATTATTCCTTTGATACATACTACCAAAGTAATGCTGCTGTGAAATGTAAGAGTTTGACTAGTTTACCTCTAAAGTCCTTTCCAGCTGAGTTTTATGAATACATCCTTATGCATATTTTCATTTTCCTCATCTGTAAAAAGAGGATAATACTTATTCTGACTATTTCATATAGTTGTTAGTAACGATGCTTATAAAAACAGTTTGTAAATTATAAAACAATAACAAATGAAGGATTTATAAATGCATTATCCTAATTTAAAAGCTCAAAACTAAAAACAAAATTAAGTTTTGATCAAGTCATTAAAAAGGGGTATCACCTTAAGACAAACATTTTAATGTTAAAAGTAACACATTGTTGTATATTTTTCACAATATCTCATCCCCTCATCTCTACACACTGAGTCTTCACTGCCCTTGTTAGTTGGTCTCCCTGTCTCAAGTCTCGCCCCACTCCAATCCATCCTCCATATAACAGGCAAAATTATCTTCCTAAGTATAGGTATTCCCATGCCGCTAACCAACTTGATAAACTGCAGTGACTCCTTACTGCCTCTGGGATTTAATATAAGGATATATAGGATGCTATCTGGCCTTTAAAGTGCCTTAAACCTGGCCCTTTCCTATCTTTCCAATCTTCTTAAAATTCAATACTCTGTAAACCTTCTTGCTGTAGCTTACAAAAGTCACTCCATATTGAATGATCTAATGACATACCTCTGCCTTTAATTCCCTAGCTTCCTTCAAGCTTTAACTCAAACCTCTTCTTAACAAGAGACATTCCACAATCTGTACTGCTACAAGTGCCTTCTCTCTGGGATTATTTCTGATTTATTCTGTACATATCTTGCATGTATATCATTATCATTATTTGCATGTTGTCTCTCCCATTAAAAAGTAAGCTCCTCGGGGGTGGCTAGGTGGCACAGTGAATAGAGCACCAGCCCTGGAGTCAGGAGTACCTGAGTTCAAATCCGGCCTCAGACACCTAACACTTACTAGCTGTGTGACCCTGGGCAAGTCACTTAACCCCAATTGCCTCGCTAAAAAAAAAAAGTAAGCTCCTCCGGGGTAGGGAAGGGCCTTATCTGCCTTTCTTAGTACCCCCAGTACTTAGCATAGTGCTTGGCACATAGTAAGTGCTGAACAAGCACCACCACCACAATAACAATAATAGTGATGTAGGAGGCAAAAAGGGGTTAATAGAAAAACCTAAGACCCAAGCTTTAATTAAGACATTAGCTCTAAAAGGGATTCAGACCCTAGTTAATGGATAACTTATGCTAGGTTATTGTACCCACAGTGATCAGTACCCAAAAAGGGACCATAAAGGGTCAGTTCATATAACAATAAAGGAAATGACAAGGATATAGAAATTCTAATGAAAAATGGAAATGTTTTGAAACTAGTCATGGGAACCAGAAAGAGACATGCACAGAAAAGGCCAAATTTGTCCCCGGATTCACTTTATGATGTGTAAACCCCAAAAACACACCTCCACTGAAAAAGGTACCCTCCTCAGGGGTTGGCTTAGGACCCCAGGAATTCCAAATTAGGATAGGTCCTCCCCTATACCTCCCTAAAGCAGAGATTAAAATAATGAGACTGATAATCAATTTATCCATACTATAAATATAACTGTCTTTTCTTTCCTTATTTGAAAGATACCTTTCCACTATTCCGTTTCTCTCCCTGTGGTCACCCACAGTATTGCAATGAAACTGAGTCACTCAATCTTGTAATTCTTTTGAGACAATTTGACCCCAAATTCCATTCCACATCAATAGCAGCTAATATGTATATAGTATCTATTAATATGCCAGGTGTTGTTCTAAGTCACTTTACAAATGTTATCTCATTTGATCCTTACAACAACCCTAGGAGCTAAGTGCTATTATTCTCATTTTACAGATGAGAAAACGGAGACAAACAGAAGTTAAGTGACTTGCCCAGGGAAATACTATTGATGTCTGAGGCAGGATTTGAACTCAGATCTTTCTGACTACAGGCCAAATACTCTATCTCCTGTACCACCTAGTGGCTTGTTGACTGACAGACTGACCTACACTACTGCAAGTCCCCCAAATGGACTCGATGCCTCAAGTCTCAACCTACAATAATATATATCCTACAAAAAGCTGCCTAAATTATTTTCCTAAAGCCCATATCTGACCCCATTTACTCCCTTACTTAAACTCTAATAGCTCCCTATTAGTGAAGGAAAAAATATCAACAAAAAATAATAGCAAAAGTAAAGTCCTTGCCCCAGAGGATTTTATATTCTAACAAGGGAAAAAAAAAAAAAAACATTTCAGGGAGTAGTAGCCAGGAATGGGCAATTTAAACCAGAAGATTAGAGACAACTAAACTGAGTAGACTGACACACCCCATCAAGAATAATCTAATCATAGCTCATAGTTCCAGAGCTTGGGGATGAAGGTGGGGTTGGCAGGAGAATGTTTAAGATCTTTGGGTTTCAACTTTTAAGCTTAACCAGGCCCAAGCCTACCTTCCCAACCTTATTACAAATAGTTTTCCTTCTCTTACTCTAAGATCCAAACTGGCTTTTTTTTTCTATTTTTACATATAACACTCCATCTACTACCTTCATGGCTTTGCAGTAGCTTCCATCAAACCTGGAATTCACTCTCTCCTTACATCTGTCTGTGAGCATCCCTTTTTTCCATCAAAAGTCTTCTCAAGTGTCATTTGTTAACATGAAACCTTTCTAGTATCCCATTAGCTATAGTGCCCCTCCCATCACACAATCGATTAACGATTTATTTATTTTGTATGTACACGTTGTCTCCTTTCTAAAAGAATGTAAGCTTCTTAAGAACCACCTTATTTCATTTTTGGTTTTGTGTTCCCACTGTCTAACACAGCACAGTGCCTCACATATAGGTATTTTAATAAATAAATTCACTGATGCATCAAGCTGTATAAGACATATCTAGTAAGGTGGAGTTTTACACAGAGACAATTTGTATTAACTTTTCTTTTCTTTTTTTTTTTGTTAATAAAAACATTTATTTTGCATTTTATACAGAACAACCTGAAGTCTGCAACAGGACTCTCGACAGTTACCCAGGGATTCATAGACAGTGTGTCCATGTCAACAGCTTGGTTCTAGGGACAGGGGATCCACACAAACACAGGCAGGATTGGAGAGGTTGGATGAAGGGGACACAGTGAGAGGAGTGTATTTCAGTCCTTTCTCAAAGAAGAGGCAGCAGAGCATTCTGAATCACTGAAAAACCTGTGCAAATGGGGCTCTAAATAATGAACCACGTTTGTGGAGGGGGAAGGTGGGTAATGACTTAAACAAGTTTGTGTGGGTGAAGGTGTGTGTGTCAGGGTTGGTTGTGGTTATTTATATTAATAATGCCCTAAGCCCTGGGGTCTAATACTAACAGGATCAAATCCATTCAAGTCATTTTCACTTACATGTTTAAAAAAAAAAAAGATTATCCCTGTGGGCATATAATAGACAGCATGCTAAGCCATTTGCAGGCCCCTGCTCTTTAGAAAAAGTACGGAAGGGGAAAAGTGGTTAGAGGTCTGTGGCCCAATTCTCTATCTGGATGTGAACACAGTTCACAATAAGCATGTGGGGGTAGGGGTGGAGACAGAGACTGACCAAAGAAGAGGTCAAAACCAGTGGTTATGTACAAAATGAAGGCTAAGATAAATCCCCAATACGTCCAAAGCTCTTTCAGCCCAGGGAGTAGAAAGTACATAGTCTGCATGAAGGTAGTTCCTTTAAAATATTGAAAGGTAAGGTATCCCAAGACCTCATCTTTCAAAGGAGAAAACAAACAACAAAAAGAAGTCCAAACCCCAGGTGCCAATTTTAACAAATGCTATTGCCTCTGGTTCAGCTTGTGGTAGAGGACTCCAAAATGTCTGGACAACTAACAGCTCAGGCATCAATTTGTGTGTATGGGGTGGGGGTGGGGAGGTTGGGGCCAAGAAAAGGGCTTCTAATGTACTTGGGGTTGGTGCTGACACTCCCAACATCATTCCTCTGAAAAAGTGATTTGGGAGTCAGAATACTGGTTTTTGGCCCTACAGGTGGGGAGGTGTTTGGTTGGGGCGGGGGAGGGGGGTGGTAGGCTAAGTAAAACAAAACCCTAAATCTCCAAAATAAAGAAGTGAATGCAGATTCACTGTAACCAACACTGACCCTGTTGGGGCAGGACATACCCTAGGCTTCCATTCTAAATGAGGCAGGGGGCCCATCCTGGCCCAGATCTGTATTAGTCTTGTTCAATCTATAGTCAATGGACAACTCCTACACTGGGCAGGGGAGATATTCTGATCTCTGTCTTTTTATATCTTAATTTACACTTTAAATAACCTCAAACTTAGTGTAAGTGCTTCAAGTATAATTTAATCCTAAAAGTCTTTAAAGGCCCCCTGAAACAAAAACAAAAAAGTATGTACTGTCTCTCAAAGTCTCCTCACTCTGGTAGACATTCTCTTCCCCCTCCCTGCCCTACCCAGTCCCCATCTTTTATCCTGACTTGGAGCTTACAAATTGTATCAAGCCATCTGTGCTCATAGACTTGGGCCTCTCTAGGGGAAAGCCCAGAGCTCTGCTCCAAATGAGCTGTGCCAGCACCCCCAGTGCCCATGAAACCCCAAAGAGAACCATGTAGTAATTCATCTCTGTCATGCCATAATACTGCAGAAGCCCTCCACTGTGGGCATCTACATTGGGCCAAGGGTTCTTGGCTTTGCCCTGCTCCAAAAGGACATCAGGTACAATCTTGTAAAGTTGAGCCACCAGTTTAAACATGGGATCATTAGGCAGATGTTTCAGGGCAAATTCCTGCTGACAGGTATATCGTGGATCAGTTTTTCTTAGTAAAGTATAGCCATAGCCAGGGACAACCCTGCCCAAGTTGAGTGTATTCCAGATGTAGTCACGCAGTTTTTCATCAGACACATCTTTGCCAACTTCTTTCTGCAAATTAGTCAGCCAAACAAGTACTTCCTGATTGGCTAGTCCATGGAGGGGCCCAGCCAGTCCATTCATGGCAGCTGCAAAGGACAGATAGGGATCTGAAAGAGCACTGCCCACCAGATGGCTAGTGTGGGCACTTACATTGCCACCCTCATGGTCACTATGGATTGTGAGGTATAAACGCATGAGCTCAGTGAACTGGGCATCACTGTAGCCCAACATGCTGGTGAAGTTATGAGACCAGTCAAGTTTGGTGTCTATAGCCCCAATACTGCTGGCCTCTCGATACAGTTTCCGGTAGATCTTTGCTGCAACACAAGGCAGCTTGGCAATGAGATCCATTCAGTCCTCATAAATCAGCTCCCAGTACTTGGACCGAATGATGCCTTCAGCATAAGCCCAAGCAAAGTTACTGTCACTGTTGAGGGCAGTGATAGCTGCACTGAGCTGAGACACTGGATGCAGATTAGTAGGGAAGTTGTCCAACATGATGACCACATGGGAGGGCAGAACTGCTCGTTTTGCCCATTCTTTGGAGAGCCAGCTCACCTGTTGCTCATTTGGAATTTGTCCAGTCACAAGCAGCCAGAATAAACCCTCGGGAAGGGGTTCTTCCCCTCCCTTGACTTTAGGGAGCAACTTCTAGCACTCTGGGATACTGTAGCCACGGAAACGGATACCCTCATCAGGGTCCAGAACTGATGTTTCATATATTAATCCTTTCGTGCCCCTCATGCCACCATACATCATGTCCACAGTGATCTGTCCCAATACAGTCTTGCCAAGCTGCTGCCTGAAGGTCTTGATTCTATTTTGTTCCTTGGGTATCATGTCACTGAGGATGTCCTTCAGATTTGTAGAAGCACTGGCATGTCGGGCAGCAAGAACAAGACAGGATGCATTTTTGGCCCCAAGGAGCCGGGCAGCCACAGTGAGTAAGGCCATGGCGGACAGCTTGTGGAGCCACTGGGCAGGGAGAGAGGAGGGGACCCACGGAAGGAACCGAAGCCGAGGCCACACTAGAGGCCGCACCAAAAAGTTTGTATTACTTTTTTTTGGGGGGGGTGGGGCAGTTGGGGTTAAGTGACTTGCCCAAGGTCACACAGCTAGTAAGTGTCAAGGGTCTGAGGTTGGATTTGAACTCAGGTCCTCCTGAATCCAGGGCCGGTGCTCTATCCACTGCGCCACCTAGCTGCCTCTTGTATTACTTTTCAATCAAAATTAGGTAGTTGTAGTTCTGTTTCAGTCCTTTCCAATTCTTTAAGACACCTGTTAACATGGCCTCTGTAATGCCTGTGCTTCCCAATTAAATATGCTAGAACTTATACAACAACCAGCCAATTAGAAGGATTTCTGAGTCTCAGAGCTGCTTGACATACTAGTGATCCTTTGTGACTGAACTCTAGCTGAATTTGGTGATGCATGCCAGAAACCAGTCTTAAGCAGAACCTGCAGACTCAAGACCTTGCTCAGGACTTTCTAAACATCTGCTCATTTTATTTGTACTCAAGCCTTGGTCTCTCTGCATCATCATGCTTATTTCAATATACCAAGAAATCAGTGCCCCTTTCCATGAAACTCTACCCATGCCTGGAACTCTCCTTCCATAATACGTCCCCTTTCCTTCCCGCATCAGTCTACTCCCCACCTTCCTTTCTTAGAAAACGATATAAACCATTCCTCACTTTCCTCAAATTGGGCTGTTTCAGCATCAGACTGACTCCTCTATATGATCATGTCTGTATCTGCTTAATAAATATCACTCGACTTTTATAGCCACTGTCTCCTTCCGGTTTTCTTCCCTTTAGGAAAGATCCAGGTCCTGTAGGGTTCGTGCCTCAATTTACACTCCATCTGGGATTTTATTGACAAAAACACTGGGGTGGTTTGCCATTTTCTTCTGCAGCTCATTTTACAGATGAAGAAACTGAGGCAAACAGGATTAAGTGATTTGCCCAGGGTTATACAGCTAATAAGCATCTAAGTTTGGATTTGAAACTAAGGTATTCCTGACTCCAGTCCTAGCACTCATCCACTGTGCCACGTACCTGCCCAAAATTAGGTAATCTGTACCTAAATTAAAATATGAAATATATGAGCATCTATTAATACAATCTAGGGAAGCTGGCTTCCCTGCTGTTCCTCACAAAAGTTGGTCCATTTCCTAAATCCTGGAATACTTGGCCTCTAATGCCTTGAATACTCCATCATCATCATGCCTTCCAGCTTGTCTGGCTTCCTACAAGACTCAGCTCAAGTCCCACCTTGTGCAAGAAGCTTCTCCCCTCTGACTTAATCTCAGCACCTACCTTCTTAGACTACCCCCAATATATCCTATATATATATATATATATATATATATCTTGTTTGCAAATAGTTATATGCATATTGTCTCCCCCATTAAACCATGGGCTTCTTGAGAACAGGGACTGGTTTTTGCCTTTCTTCTCTTTGTATTTTCAGAGCTTTGCACAGTGCCTTGCACACAGTAGGCACTTAATAAAAGCTTGCTGTCTGTACAGCAAGGGTTAAAGGGGAGAAAAAATACAATACCCCCCAAAAATGTAAGATGGCACATCACATAGTTTTCTACAAAGTAAATCTGATGATGGTTTCACATGTGAAAAATATAAAAAGAGGGTAAGGATTTTGTGTTATCTTCTTCCTATCTCCACCACAAGCAGAGTGTCTGATACCATATTAAGCACTTAATAATAAATGCTGATTGACTAACAATCAATCAAAATTCTCCAAAACAAGATTTGTGCTGGTCATACTCTGACATTTGTCCAGGCAGTTACGAAAACCTCTCCTGATTTTATCAGGGAATCTTTATCAGATCTTGTAGGATGTTCATTTGTCTACATCTTTTCTCTCCTGGAATAACACAGTGTGCTTTCAAGCCGCCTCCAGCATCCCCACTGTGTCTTCCCCAGGAGACTTCCTACCAACTACTTTCTTCATACATGCTATATGTACCTACTCATTTACATGTTGTCTTCCCAACAGAACAGGAGCCCACTGAGAACAGAGAACGCTCTTCCTTTCACTGTATCTCCAGCACTTCACACAGTGCCTGGAACACAATACATGTTTAATCAATTCTTGTTTACTTATTTACTGTTTTGAGTCAGAAGGCCTGAGTTCAAGTCCTCATTCTACCACTCTTTAGAAGGATGACTTAAGGCAAGTCACAACCTCTCTGAAACTTAATTTTTTCATTTGTAACATGAAGAGTGATAATAATCTACTTCACAGGATTACTGTGAAACTCAAATGATATACACATTTATATTTGTACATATTTTACATATATTTTATACAAATTATATATACAAAAGGTTGACAAATAATGCTGTATAAAATGTTAAGCATTATTTATCAATCAACCTTTTGTCACTGAGTCATTTCAGTTGTGTCTGATTTTTTTTTTTGTGACCCCCATTTGAGATTTTTTTTGGCAAGGATACTAAAGTGGTTTGCCATGTCCTCCTTCATTTCATTTTACAGATGAGGAACTGAGGCAAACAGAATTAAGTGACTTGCCCAAGGTAACATCACTATTAAGTGTCTGAGGCCAGATTTGATCTCATGGAAAGAAGTCTTCCTGATTTCAAGCTCAGTGCTCTCATTCACTGTATCTCCTAGCTGCCCATCAATCAACTGGTTTAAATAATTACTATGTTTCAGGTACTGTACTAAGCATTGAACATACAAATAATGGCTAAAACAAAATTTTCCCTGAAAGAGCAGACATTCTAAAAGGGGATATTTGTGGTATATACAAAATACCTACAGAGTAATGATAGCCAGCATTTATATGCCCCTAATATGTGCCAGGCACTGTGTTGAGTGTTTTGCAAATATTGTATCATTTGATCTTCACAAGAGCCCTGGAAAGAAGGTGTTATCATCATGTCCATTTTACAGTTGAGGAAAGTGAGGCAAAAATGGTTAAGTGATTTGTACAAAAGCAAATGTGAGGTCAGACTTGAACTCACAATTCCTGGCTCCAAGCCTAGAGCTTTTTCCACTGAGCTGCCTAGCTGCCTGCACAGAATGTAGTTATTTACATGAAGGGAATCTTAGAACAGAGGGTTCTCACCACTGGGAGAGGGACCAGCAAAGGTCTCCTGAAGAAGGTGGCACTGAGCTGAATTTTGACAGAAGCAATTCTGGGGTGAGAAAGGAAATTATTCCAAATATGGGAAAGGGTCACTAAAATAACAAGAGAATCAGGAGATGGTAGTGTCATCATGGGAAGAAGAATGGTAAGTAGGCCAATACAGTTAGACCATGGAAAATATAGAGGAAGAGTGAACTGTAAGAGTAATGCAAATGGGCCAGTTTACCAAGGAGTTTAAATGTCAGAAAGATTTTATATTTGATCCTGGAGGCAAAAAGGAGCCCCTAGAGTTTAATGAATAGTGGAGAGACATTGTCAGACCTGCACTTTAGGAAAATAACTTAGGCAGGGCATTAGAATGAGGAGAGACTTAAGGCAGAGAGAATTAGAAGGCAAGGTAAGAGGTCATGAGGGCCTGAACTAATGTGGTATCTGTGTGACTGGAGAGAAAGAAACATATATGAGAGATTTTGTGCAGCTAGAAACAACAAAATTTGGCAACTGCCAGGCTAAATGGAGTGACAGTGAGGAATGATAACATAGAGGTTGCAAACCTGGGTGACTAGGTTCAGATGATGGTTGTACTTGGGAAGAAATACAGTGAGTTCTATTTTAAATATGTTAAGTTGAAGATGCTTATGACAGTGGTGTCCAGCTCAAATAGAGATAGGTAATGCTAATCCATACATAAGGATCCCTGCAGGCCATGGAGTGAGTTGGTTTTAAATTTTTATGTTATCTATGTTTTATTATATTTTTATTTTCTTAAATATTTTCCAATTACATTTTAATTACAATTTAAGGGTAATAATAGGCTTTCACAGGATTATTGTGAAACTCAAATGAAATCATATATATAATATACATAGCAATATATGTATTTATATATATCTCCACATACACATATACACATAAGGTTTTTTTGAAACTGTAACGCATTACTGATTTATTAATCAGCAATTTATTAAATGCTCACTAAGTTCCAAGAACTATGCTAAGGACTGTACAATCTGGGCTACACTCAGGAGATTACAGGTCACATGTCTGACACCTCTGGCCTGTGCAGCATCCAATCAAAATATCCAAAAGGCAATTGTCAACATGGGTTTATAAGTCACGAGAGACACTAGGGCTCTAGATCAGAGAATCATCTGCATAAAAATGATAAATGAATGTATGGGAATTGATGGAATCATTAAATAAGGTGATATACTGGGGAAATGAGACTAAGAAATAGCCTTCAAACAGGTAGGAGAAAAAAGAGAGTAAGTACAGTGTCAGGAAACCTACAGAAGAGAATATCCATGAGGAGAGAGATGGAAGTCAATAGTGTCAAAGGCAGCAGAAAAGTCATGGATGATCACTGAGATAAGTCCACTAGATCTGGCAATTATGAGGTCATTGGTAATTTTGGAGAAGGAAGTTTGAGTTAAATGTTGAGGTCTGAAGCCAGATTACTTCCATAAATTGTATGTTTATTAAAAACAGTCTTACTATATCTTATTTAACTTCTTAGCTCCCTCTGCAGTCCTAGAACAAGGTCTCATATGCAGGAACTATTTAATAAATAATGATTATGTTAAGCAAATGAAGACATAAGTCTATTTACAGTTATAGTGGAACCCTGTTATGGCATAGCTCTGAAACCTCATCTTTAAAACCTAATGCCGGGGGCAGCTAGGTGGCGCAGTGTATAAAGCACTGGTCTTGGATTCAGGAGGACCTGAGTTCAAATTCAGCCTCAGACACTTGACACTTACTAGCTGTGTGACCCTGGGCAAGTCACTTAACCCTCACTGCCCAGCAAAAACAAAACAAAAAAAAACAAAAAAACCTAATGCCTATCTGACATAAGGTATTACCCTATTAGATGAAGGATTAGTATGATCACAGAAACTTCTGCCTACAAACATCAGTATTATAAAGAAAGGTTCCATTATAATATGATCTTATAACTATTATACACATGAAAAAAGCTACTCAAATTCCTAAACTTTCACTCAATATAAGCTTTTACAATAACAAAAAGAACCACCAGAGATTTTAAGTAAAGGTAGGTGAATGGAGTAAAAGCAGACAAGCACCAACCTAAGTTTTGGTGAGGTGAGGTGAAAAGAAATAAGAAGATAAGGCTGAGAATATTCAGATAAAGAAGAGAAGAATCACACTATGGAAAAATGACTAAAGGCAGGGGAAAAAGAAACAGAATAACAGATTTCCATTCAATAAACAAATCCCCTTTTCTTATCTTCCTTTCTCCATAGGGTGGAAATACACTGGATGTAATGACTCTCCTAGAGTATGATGAGGCACAGGTAACAAGTTCAAGAGCATAAAACTGAAGACTTCTTAAGCAAATGAGTTTGTATTAGCTGGACCTTGTATTTTAATTGCAGATATATTTCCATTCACCTTCCTTACCAATTATATTTTTTTTTACCTGATTCTGAAACCAGAACAAAGAAACAAAGCAATCCATTTCTTATGACAAAATTAGTAGGGTTAAGAGTAATATAGCTCTCAAGATGTTTGCAAGTTACAACATAATGAAAACAGCAGGTAGCACATAGCTGATATGAAAAATTTGACAAACAATACTCAAATACTCTAAACAGTAGTCTTAAAGGAAAAAATCAAAAACTTCGTACTTTAAGTTGTCAACAAGAAATGGACTATAGTAGAATCAATTCTTTTCAAATGTTCACCCTCATGACTGACATTCCATCAGCCAAGGGAAAAAACGTGCCTATCTGTCAGGATGTCACAGAGACTAACTGAACATACCCCACAATTCCTTCAATATCATTCCCAGGAGCTCAATTAGCACAGGAGGGAATTAGGCAAGCAAGACTGACATGCTATCCTTGGGATAAATGCAGAATGTCTAATTCAAAAATCCTTAGTCACTAAAAAAAAAGGGGCATTCACTTGCAATTATAACCTTCAAAAAGACATATAATATCTAAAGATTCTAGGCAATCTTGCAGGGCCAAGATGTCAACCTATCTTATACAATAGAAGAATTTTCTACATTTAAAAAAATTCTTTTAAATCTCTGGATAAGAGTCGTATAATAAACTACACTAACAACAAAAAAAATGCTCATAATAGTAAACTTAATTGAACACAATATTGAACTTTTTCTTTTACCAGAGGAGCCCAGTAGGTATAGAGATAGCCTATCTTCAGTGCTGGTACAAACTGCGAACAGGACACAACCAGAAAATAGAGATTCAAGAAAAACTTGAATTGTTCATATAAACCTAAAAAAGAAGAAAGAAAAGAGAAAGTTAAGGTGAAATCTCAGAGAAAAAAACTTATGATTTCAATACAGTTTATAAAAATCTATATAAAAAGTTCAGAGCTATGTTAAAATATGCATACAGACCATTATTCAACCAGAGCTTATTAATTTTATCATTGGCTTTCTAGAACCATACCATTTATAAATAAAAATCAGACAACTAATTATAATAAATTCAAACTTTAGAATTAACTTTTTTTTTGAAAACTCAACAACTTGAAACTAAGTTATATTCTATTTATGGTAAACTTTTCTCCTCTCAACTGCAACAAAATTCTCGTGAAGATACATTCCAAAGAAGCTGAAAAATCTCATTTCTCCTTGATATCTGCCAGCCAACATAAATCATACAATAAAAAACTTCTAAGTGGAACTTAGAACTTCCATCTTAATGTTTAAAATGCATTTTTCATATTATATTTAATATATTTTTCATATTATATTTAATGTTTAATTTAAGGATTGTCTGGCTCTGACATCATATACATATACATATACATATACATATACATATACATATACATATACATATACATATACATATACATATATGGTATAATATGCTTCAAATTTTAAAGGACATCCATGAAGTAACTGAAAAATTCTTGTGTGTCTTATTAGTTTTTAAGTAAAGAATATCCAAGGTTTCTTGATGGCTAAGGTGGTTTTTTTTTTCTTAAAATAAGGAATGCCTTTGAATGCATTTGTCCCTTTATTCCAAAGAATTAAAAGTCCTTTTAATAACACCAGAAATGCCCAAAAAATGACTATAGAGTAAAACTATTTAATAAATGAAAAATAAGATTAAGATCATATAGGTAGAACTGAGCTAAACCTAGAAGGTAGGACTTCTGATCTATCATTTCATTGGTTTCCAGAACTCCCAATGAGGAACCTTTTCTATTAACGAGTGTCAGCATTTCCACCATGACTTGGAGCCTTAGGAAGATATATAGAGCTGACCCATCAAACACACAACCTACAGGCTCCCAAGTGAAGGCAGAACCAGATTAAAATGTAATTGGGAAGGAAATGTTTAACAAAACAGAGGTCCCCATTTCTATTTGAATTTTACAATAATGGCATATAGTACTGAGAAGTTAGTAAACTGCCCAACATCTATGTGCTAAAGGTGAGATTTGAACTCAGTGATCTCAGTTCTAAGGCCAGCTCTCTAACTTCCCATCAATTAATTTTTTTTTAATTTTTGTGGGGTAATGAGGGTTAAATGACTTGCCCAAGGTCACACAGCTGGTAAGTGTCAAGTGTGTGAGACTGGATTTGAACTCAGGTCCTCCTGAATCTAAGGCCAGTGCTTTATCCACTGTGCCACCTAGCTGCCCCCCCATCAATTAATTTTACTGACATCAACTTAGTCTTATAGCAAATTATAGTTTCCTATAGTAACATATTTCTAAAACACATTAAAGAAACTTCAAGAACTAGTCATAAGTACACAGATAATTCATTTTAAGAAAACAATACTAAAAAAATTTACAAGACAAATTTAGAGATGTTTATTACTTTATCCAAAAAAAATGTTTTCTTTGGGACAAGCCTCGATTTTCCTTTAAATAATCAACTCCACCATTACATCTAAAATATAACTTACTATACAAAAATCCAACTGACTTGTATTTTTCTTTAGCTATTGAAGAGGCAAATACTATGCCTATTATGAACAGAAAATTACACTACAAATTGTGCCATAACATATTGTAATATGAACCCTCAATGAAGATTTCTAATAAGCCTATCATCTACAAACAAATTTAGTATAAAAGATTTAGGGATTGTTAGAATACTTTTAAAATCTGGTATATGGCTAGATTTCAGTTTATTAAGTTCTACTGAATTCATTATAAATAAAATGTTTATGAATAAATAGAATTTTAAAAATACAATTCAATTTCACCTAATCACAAACCAGAAGATCAGCCTGCAAAACAAGGCCCATACAGAATTGCTTCAAATGATTTTTATTACTTTATATGAAAAGTTTAACATTAGGCAAGTTAATCAACAACTTTTTGTTGACTCAGGCTAACATACTGCAATATAGAAAAGTTATTTGCATCATTATACATTTATTTGTTTGACTAAAATAGCTTTGTTACATTGACAACCTATTTATAGACATACTAAATAAATAAATCTTAATTGTGATAAATTCATAAGTCAAATTAAGTCTAAAATGTTTTAAATTATTTCACAAATTAAAATAAGCAAGATAAATATCTTTCTCCCCACCCTCCATTTATTTCTTCAAAATTCCATTTAACATAAAGCATGTCTATGAGAAATTCAAAAATCAACATTATTCTAAAAAAAAGGAATAAAATTCCCATTATGCAAATAACAAACATTTTTTTAAAACTACATTTTATATGGAAAAGGCTGATAATTTAAAAGTAAATGTTCTAAGGAAAAATAAAACTTTCACACAATACTAGGCTTTACAAACAGATCAACAGGTATTTGCAAAATATGGCTGATTTTAGAAAGCTGTATGAATTTCATCTGATCATTGTTAAGCTGCACTGCAGATTTTTAACCACAGTAATCAATGCTTTACTGTATACTTAATGAACTTTGTGACCTTTAGGAAAATGTACAATGCTTAACCAATCTGTGTGTATTTAATAATTTAAACCTAGGGAGAAAACAGTAGCTTCGTTCAATAAAGATGAGAATATTTATCTGCCTGAAAGACAGTTGACATTTTATTGCCCTGACGAAAGATCAGTCTTTTAATTATGGAGCCATTAGTTTTTGTGTGTTTTAATAAAGAAGCATATTAGATATCAAGCATTTGCCAACTATGGGATGGATGGGGGGGAAAAATCAATACCCAATATAAAGTAGTGTGATTATTTAAATTAAAATGTAAAGGACAAAGCAGCTCTAAATTGAAGTAGGGAAGAGATTTTATAGCTAAATAGCACACATCTGCCAATAAGGAAGATGTTAAAAACTCAGAATATATGTATACATTTATATGAATCACTCTATAAGATCCCTTTTATAATTTTTCTATAAAACAGGATCCAGAAATTTTTTTAAAAAGCAATTCTACACATATGTAAATGGATTTGTAAATAATGCAAAAAGTGGAAGGTAAGAATACATGAACTTTTAAAAACATTATTTGTCTCCTTCCAGGATTTTAATTATTTTGAAAAGTAACCTGGTAAGCTTATTAATTTAATATGGTATATTAAAATCACAATAAACTATAAATAGAAAAATCCATTAAAATCTAGACAAGCTTTTTCATTTTAAATTCCTTTCAACTAATGTGCCTGTTCCAAACATACTTTTGAAAACATTCATCCCTTATAAAAACAAAATACATTTCCTTTTCATTTTTTACTAATATGTCTAAGAGAAAAAGGTTATTTGTATGAAAAGCAGAAAGCCCTTTGATAAGCCCACCTTCAAGAAAGCATTAGTAGTCTTACCCCAGGTATAAAGGTAAATAAATTGTATTTTTGATTTTTTATAGAATTTCTGGGATATTTTTCTTCACACTTTTCAGGACATCCAAGCCAGACAGTACGAGCTTTCAGTTCCTTCTTTCTTCGGCAAACATTTATGAGCCAGTCACAGCAACTGAATAAAACAAAGATTATTATTTTGTATTTGTACAAAAAATTTCAATATATTTCTCCTTTAAGTCATTATTGTTTGTTTCAATATTTAGCAAAGATACTTACAGCTTATCTAATTATAAAAGCTATACATTAAAAAAAAACAACCAAGATCCATTACACAAATTTGTATTTGTGATCAAAATTCTAGAAGATATTTACATTTTTAGAAGTCTGTAATGGCTTCTGGAACCTCAGGGAAATATCTTCCCTGCTAGGCTCTCTTATTGACAAAATTCAACCATTAATACACTGAAACATTAGATGTTTTATGTATTGGGGAAGAATAACTATAGATTATTGGAAAGTCTCAATACACCACTCAGTGATAAAGCCTCTACAGATTCCAATTAATCTGTCATATTCCTCCATCTTTTCTGAGGTAATCATTTTTTTCCACTTCTTAGAAAATGACTTTTAGGGAAATATTAGGTGATACGCCATTACTATTCAGGGCTCAAATGAACACTTTAGAGGGTAGTAATATTTAATCTGGTGTCCTATTGATAAAAAGAACAGAAAATACTACTGGACAGCTAAATAACTCTCTTCCATGCAAGTAATAACTTAATTCAACACTTACTTGCTCTAACAGATTTCATTCACCTTCAGGAAAAATCAAGCAAAAGGTGATTAATATATCAAGATTCCCAAAAATACAAGTCCCCTCCACTAACTGGAACAATATTTAAGGATTTAGTATAAAGTATGCCCACAATGAAGATATATTAAAGTACCTTAAAAGATGGTGGGAAAAATTTTTTAGTCCATTACCATTACAAACTAAGATAAGATAAGTTATGTATGTCAAAGAAAGCTAATGAATTTCTTGTCTCTGAAACATTAAGGGACTTAAACATCCATCTGAAGCAGTTATTCTTAACCTTAATTAACCAACAAATCTAGTAATTTCATAGAACACCTCTTTCATGGAAACCTCAAAAAAGGTAATTTTAATTATGTTGTTATTTGAACAAATATGCCAAAAGTATATGCCCAAACTATTTTCTACTGAGATGCTTGTCTTTTAAGAATTTTTCCATTCCCAAACTATATTTTATCTATGCTTTGTATCTTTATATACTTTATGAACAATGATTTGATCTACCTCACAAAAGACTTAGAACTTCTCTTTCCAAATTACCTTCAAGATCAGTTTATAAGCTATATTTCATTACTTTATAGTGGCCTCACTTTTAAAATACTCGATTGTTTCCAAAAATCCAATACTCTTTCTAAAGAACAAAGATTTGCTATTGAGACTTTCAAAGATTAACATAGGCTCTAATTTTTTTCAAAAAAAATTCCAAAAAATTTGAGCAATAATGACCTCATTAAAAATTAGTGCACACATATAACTTTGCAAGATGACAGGGTAGTAGGGATGGATTTAACTGATCAACTTGATCATGATTCATCCCAAAGAATTACAAGACTCAGTGGCTCAGTGTCCCAAGTTTTATCAAAATACTGTGCTGACCTTAAGGAGACACTAAGGAGATAAGTGTCTCAAATAGGGAGATGAAAATGGTTATGTTTATAGTAAGAAAAAATAAGCTATCTCCTCATTATCTTAATCTCCTCCTTAAGAAGGTACATGGGAGGTCTTATCCTAATTTGAATTTCCTGAGGTCCTAAAAACAACCCCTGAGGTGGGTAACTTTTTCCTTGGTGGTATGTTTTTTGGGGTTTACATGTCATAAGATGAGCCTAAGGACACATTTGGACCTTTTTTTTTTTTTTTGCGAGGGGGGTGGGGTGGGGGGTGTGTTAAGTGACTTGCCAGGGTCACACAGCTAGTAAGTGTCAAGTGTCTGAAGCCAGATTTGAACTCAGGTCCTTCTGAATCCAGGGCCGGTGCTCTATTCACTGCGCCACCTTTTTGTGTATGTACATAAAGACATGCTTAAATTTGTCAAAGCCAAAGGGTCTCTGTGTCTATGATCTCTCTTTACTGTCTTTACTTTACTGTCCTGTCATCTAGCAATATAAATGGCTATTATTGGCTAATGGTCTCTGTTGATGGTGAGGGTTTATAGGGACAAACCCTCTTGGTTACTATAAGAACACAAACCTTAGTTTCTCTGTTACCCTTTTTAGGTACTATTAATAAGTACTCAAGCCTCAGTTTATCTATTAACCCCTTTTAGCCACAGTTGATAGGTTATCTGTTAACCCTTTCTTAACCTCCATCAAGAGCAATTGTTTTAACATGCAAATTTTTGTATTTTTTAAAATCTTAGACATAAACACAAACACATAACAGTGCTTCATACAGTATGACGGTCCATAAAATAAAAAAAATAATACTGTTACATTAAATTCAGGGTACACTAGACAATGATGTGGATGGATTTAGGGTCAAACTGATCATGAGTCATCCCAAAAGAATTAGAAGACTCAGTGACTCGGTTTCCCAAGTTTTATTGCAGTACTGTGAGTGAAGACAGGGAGAGAACCAGAAAAGTGGAAAGGTATCTCTTGAATAGGGAAAGGAAAGGCAGTTATATTTATAGTATGGATAAACTGATTATCAGTCTCATTATAATAATCTCCACCTTGGGGAGGTACAGGGGAGGGCTTATCCTAATTTGGACTTCCTGGGGGCTTAAGCCAACCCCCAAAGCAGATACCTTTTTCCATGGAGGTGTGTTTTGGGGGTTTACACATCATAAGGTGAATCTGGGGACAAATTTGGCCTTTTCTAGGGATTTTACCTTTTCATTCCCATGCCTAGCTTCAAATTATTTCATATATCAGTTAGAATTTCTATACCCTGTCTGTGTATCATTGTTATAGTTAAGGTCTCTATGACCTGCCTCTTTATGTTCTTGTTATGGGTGCTGATTAATGTGGCTAACAAGAGCCTAGGCCCTGACTTGTTTACCAAGTTTTAAGTTATCCATTAATCCTTTTTGGAAGTTGGGGTCTGTAAGTTATAGCCCCTCTTGGAGCTCAGATCTAAATTAGAGCTTGGGTCTTAGGTTTCTCTGTTAACCCTTTCTTTGTCTCCTACATCAATAATAGTAATAAAATACTTGGGAAGTAATCTATTATTTTTATGGAGTTGTTTGAACCTTTTTTTTTCCAACCTAATTTTCATACCCAATTCCATGAGATTCTGTAACAACCCATGGTGCCATCAAAATATCACTTTTTGAATATAACCCACACTTAGATGCATAGTGAATAAACAGCTAAATAATCAGAAAACATTTATCGTATGTGACGATTAACATATGAGACATAGTTTCTGGGTAATTTAATCATTTTATTAATAGGCCGGCAGGTTATTAATATAAGGAGGTCTATTGGCCTTCTCAGACCAATTCTCTGTATCTCCAATGCCTAGCATATTTCTTAGTACATAGTAGGTATTTAATAAATGTTGATCGAATGAATGTCTTAATAAAATCAGAAGGATAACAGGCAATTAAACTGCATTAATTTTCAAAATGGGAGACTAATTATGAATGAACGAACTTTTAGACCATAATATTGTTAAAATCTGCATTTCCTATTAGTTTACTTTAAAATAATCTACTTGTAATTGGTTTTGTAGCTCTGGTTTCTTTGACACATCATTCTTGCAAGTCATTTGTCTTAAATTCTAATCAGTCTAGTACTTAAGTTTCTTGAGTCTCAGGTTTTGCATATACATTTCAAGTACTGTAAAATTCCATTACAACATGGTTAATTTTCACAAGATTTAAGGCAAACCACTAGATGACACCCAGCCAAACAACCGATAGCAAAACAAAAGTTATCCTGTCTTTTAATGACAAGATAATAATAACTCTATCATACTGATTATAATTTTTTCAAAAACTATGATCCAGTGAATCCATGCTTCACTCTATCTCTCTGCCATCTGCCTACCTCTGTTACACCCTCCAAACAGGACCTCTATATGCCATGTTTTGAAGTTACAAAGCCACTACTCAACTTTGGAATCTGTGCCCTAGGATCAGACTATGCTAATAGACTGACTACTAAGAGTTAATTATTCATACACCAAGAAATCTTCACCTCACAATCTTCTTGCCATCTGCCCAGCCCCTATACAAGGCTTTCATATGCTGTGTTTACATCCTATGTTCAGATCAATATAGTACTCTAAAGATTTAATTGAATATTTTAACTCTGAGATGGAAGAATTCATCGAGGACACTTTTTGAAATATCTCCCAGGAAACAAGTTTTAGGATGATATGGAATAAGAAGCCCACTGACAAATGTATTCCCTTAGTCACCAGAAGAAGAATCTTGGGAAAGACTGTAGCTTGCTCAGCACTACCAGTTACTTTTAGAGTAATAACTCAAAGCATTCAGTATCATGTTTGTATAGAAATAATAATATTTTAAATTCTACACAAATCCATCTCTCAAAGGATTTTAGCATGAAATGAAGCTATGAAACAAGCACTCTTAACATTACTAAATCCAGGCTGGAGAATATGTAGTGACATGTCAAAAACTAGTCAATTTTACTTAAAATTTGCTAAGTTCAAAATTGTATGACTTTCTTACCCTTGTTCTCATATTTACACTCAGTGTATTCTCCTACTAGAGTCCTCTCTGTGGCTTAATCTTTTCCCCAGTACACAAGAGATATTCTTCCAGAATAGCTAAACAGCTGTAGACAGTCCTCTCAAGTTCTAAAAGCAGGTCTATATTTTTCTGTGTGCTAAGTGGCTCACATTAAAAAACCAAGCTTAATAGAAGTACATCTCTTCATTCAGACTTTGGAAGGAAAATAGTGAAAGGACAAATGCTAATAATGAGGTGCTGAAGCAATAAGGTAGGTAACAAACTGTGAAGCATTTAGAGAAGAACTAGGATGCCAGTACAAAGTTTGTGGCTTTGCTTTACAATGGAATTCTATGGTTTAGTCACAGAAAACAAAATAACCACGATTCTAAATCCTAACCAGAGAACATAAGATTTCACATTTGGTGAGGGCATTAGAAATCCTCTAATTCAACTGTTTGTAAAGAAGGAAACAGACCAATAGAGGTTAAGTGAAACTGCTTGTCAGTTTACTGAAAACAACAACATTAGAACCCAGGTCTCCTGACTCCTGATACAATGCAGTTTCATTTGCTTTCAGAAGATCAGTAATCCTTATCCTACTATCCTCAACACATAAGGTTATTTTCAAAGTTTACTTACTATATGAATACAACAAATGCAACAGGTTTTACCTTATTTACTATATTAAAATGTTGCAAATGTATTAAAATAAACTTGGAGAATATTTCAGGCATGACATTCTGTTCTACAAAACAGTAAGGGTAAGCAATTTCCTGATCAGATGATCAAATATTTTTTAAAGCTCTGATTCCAAGTGAAATAGATAACAGGCACTCCTGGATTTTAAAAAGAATATGAAATTTAAGAAATACTGGTTTTTAAGAGTATTCAAGTGATTAATAAATCCCAGATGATGGCAAACAAGTTTTTATACAGGCAGTTTTTACAAAAGACATTATGGATGCAAAGTCATAATGTCTGTGTAACATGACCTACATAGTAAACATCAATAACAATAAAAACTTTAATGAAGTTAAGGCCCTATTGACACAGAATTCCTATACTCCCCAAAATTAAATATCAAGGTGTTTAAATACATAAATTCAATAATTTGACAATTTATTTTTCGATTCCTACTCTTCAGATAAAAGGTGAAATTCCTAATCTTGCAAGGTATAACTGTTCTGTTACTGTGTTAATGTTCGCAAAATGGTTAGGACATAAAAATTCCCTTAACACATATATATGACATATAATCAAATCACATGCTACTTCATAGAATGTTTAAATCTATTTTAATAGCTGAAGAATTCAGTGATCTTGGAGCTTCACAAAGACTCGCATAAGATTTTGCAGAATGAAAAAGCACCATCACAGAGAAGAGGTCAGAGTTTAAAATGAGGAGTATAGGTAAGAACATTGAGGTTAACCGGAATACATGTGGACAATGAAATATTTGTGACTTATAGCATGATATGGAACTAAGAAGGAAAATTAAATAACCTAAGAATATTAAGAAGCCAAAACAATGCTCACACAACAAATAAAGATAAGAAGAACTGATAAAATACAGAGCAATAATGGAAAATTTCATATATGGCAGAGTGCTAAGGAGAAAAGAGCAGCAAGTTCTATATAACAACCTAAATAAGATTCCTACACTATCCTAAATATTTTCTAATGTCAATAAATCATTTGCAAGTTCTCTTGCCCCTAAATTTAAAATATGCCCAACACAGCAATATCACTCTTGTTCTTCATATAGAATAAGATAAATCTTTTCCTCAAAAGAGAATCATCCAAAGAGAAAACTAAACTAAAAAATGGATACCAAAAGGTCACTAATTATTTATTAAATTTTAATTGGTCAAAACTACATTCTCCTAAAACTGAAATAAGTTGTTCCAAATCCCAACATACTGTAATTATTGCATTCAAGTGTAGCTTGGTAACTAGAGCAAAAGCAACACAGTCCTCGTGTCATTCTTAAAAGATCAGCATTTTCCCATGCTTCTGCATAACAAATGTGCAGATTAATTCAAAGTATACAGGCCATTTTGGAGCCCAGATTAATCCAAGCATTTGATATCCACTTCACTTCATATGGAAATGCCATTCAATTACACCATTTTCATAGGGACAAAGTGTTTTTTGATAACAAGTGGAATGTAAATCTCATGAGAAAGAAATCAATCTAGAACAAAGAACTCTAAAGTATTGATCTATGTGCATTACAATTTCACAAACTTGAAGGAAAATTCAAAGTTAAAGAAAAATTATCACAGGACAGCATAAAGATTAAAAAATTCTATATATTGTGCTGAATTATAAAAATAAACACTATAGTTTTCTGCAAATTAACATTTTATTGCTTCAGTATAGTTCAAATAGTAAAATGTTCTCTATTACCACAAAATCTACAATGAATAGAAAAGCATACACTTATAATGAAATGGGCATTACAGTTCTTTAAAATTAAATAGCCTGAAATACAAATAATTTCAATATCTCTCCTAAAATCTAGCCTCCTTAAAAATATTTCTTCTGAAAAATAATATTTTTCTATGTATTAACTTCCTGGGTTGTCTACCATGCAGAAACAATTTTAATGATACTCATATTCTATACCTACAAAGTATGTTAAGTACTCAGAATTTAGATTACACAAATTGCACAAAGAAAAGTATAGGCCATTTTGATAAATGTATATTATGGTTCTAGGAATAGTGGATTTTTTTCACTTTTAGTAGTTTTTAGCTTCTCATACTTAGCGTTTGCTAATACTATTTAATAGGATTTTCCCACATGATTAAAACTTGCAGATAACTTAAATCCTTCAATAAATTTATATAATCTATTTTGTGGAATTCTATCAATTATTTAAAAGTGGTAAAGCATTTTCCTAATGACAGCTACATTCTTAAGATACTCAAGACAGCCCTAAATATATTATGTCAAAAGTTCTCAAAAGTAATTTATTTGCCAACGAGTGAGAAAATTATTCATAATAGGGGTTTTGAGACTCACCAGGCCTGACCTTTTTTTTTTTTTGGGGGGGGGAGATGTGAGGCATTTGGGGTTAAGTGACTTGCCCAGGGTCACACAGCTAGTGTTAAGTGTCTGAGACTGGATTTGAACTCAGGTGCTCCTGAATCCAGGGCCAGTACTCTATCAACTGTGCTAGCTAGCTGCCCCACAGGTCTGACCATTCTTAAGGTCAGACCTTTCTTAATGTCAGCCCAGAGTCAGGAAGTTACCTCACACAAAACCACACCTACCTGAAAACCTTGTTCCCACCAGAGAATCTGTTCTCTGGGCTCTAACCTCAGCAAGACTGCACTGAACCACCCTCAAATCCAGTGAACCAATAAATTTGAGCGATGCTAGCCAATTAGCTTTGAACAATGTGTATGGGTGGGCTCTGCTCCTGCCCGCAGCAAGCTTGCACAGACACTGGCTCTCTTTTGGCCTGGGAACTTGGTAGAACAGACGCAGGCTACAAGGGTTCCCCATTTTCTCTCTTCTCTCTCTTCTATTTCCTTGCTAGGCTTTCTTATCTTTCAGAGCCATGTGCACTCTCTTTACTAATACTTAATATACTTTAATAAATGTTTAATGATCCAAAACTGGTGCAGTAGCCTCTAATTTCTAAATAACAAATATATGATAAACCTCAGCTAATTTTCCCCAAACTTGGGACAGAAATAAGGCGACCACATATAGTTTTCTTTTTTTTTTCTTTTTTTGCAGGGCAATGAGGATTAAGTGACTTGCCCAGAGTCACACAGCTAGTAAGTGTCAAGGATCTGAGGCCAAATTTGAACTCAGGTCCTCCTGAATCCAGGGCTGGTGTTTTATCCACTACGCCATCTAGCTGCCCCGACCACATATAGTTTTACTCACCACAAATGTAAACTTCTAAATTCTGGCTAATGCATATACTGACCCTTAGGATAAATAAGTCTTTGTCAAGGGATATGGCTTAATATTCGATCTAAGAAGAACAAACTATAACATACTATTTTAAAAACTTATCACTAAGTGATATACTTTTTACCAATAAAAGCCCACTGCTAAGCATCATTGACACTTCTAGTCTACAGTCCTAATGAACTAACTCAAACAAAAACAAAAACAAAAACAAAAACAAAGGGGGCATCTAGGTGGCTCAGTGGATAGAGCACCGGCCCTGGAGTCAGGAGGACCTGAATTCAAATCCGACCTCAGACACTTAACACTTAAACAAAACAAAACAAAACAAAACAACCCTGCCCCTTTTTTTTTGGCAGGGCAATGGGGCTTAAGTGACTTGCCCAGGGTCACACAGCTAGTGTCAAGTGTATGAGGTCGGATTTGAACTCGGGTACTCCTGAATCCAGGGCCAATGCTTTATCCACTGTGCCACCTAGCTGTCCCTACCCCTGCCCTTTTATGTCTGAATCATCAAATACTACTAATGAGCTTTAGCACCTGGCTAGGGTTCTCTCCAACCTGCCTCAAGCCATCCTGCAGAACAAATCTGAACTCTCAATTCCGCCTCCTCAATTTTAATGCTTTTTTCTCACCTTCTAGTTTTAAGTACCTTTAGACCTTGTCATAATTCAAAATTGCTCTCCCTCCAAGATCTCAAATTCTTAAATTCTTTACCTTTTACATCTCTTACTAGTAAAACTAAGGAACCTGCTCTCTGCCTTAATTGTGACTTGTGGTCCTGCATCTCCATGCTATTCTCATACTATATAAAAAACCCCACAAAACTAGCTATTTGAATGATGTTCAAAAAAGTACCTAGACTACCTCACTCCTACTGCAATGCCAACTTCTTAACTAAGTGGGTAATTTGCATTGTCAACTTTATTGATGATGATGGCATTTATATAGTGCTTTAAAGTTTACAAAGATCCTAACATATATGTGTGTATATGGATATGTGTATATACATATATGTATAGCCTCACAATCACTATATGTAATGCCCTCCTAGAGGTCAGACATGTGAATATATGTCCTCAAGGACCTTACACTGTATCAGGAGATGGAATACATATACATACCAAAATGAATACAAGGTTGTTTGGAGAGAAAGCACTAGCAGAAGGAGGAAAATCAAAAAAGACCTAAGGTATAAGTGGAACATGAGCTGAGCTCTGAAGAAAATTAGGTTTTCTAAGAATAGGAGGAAGGAATGAGTACATTTCATGAATGGAAGACAGTCTATGCAAAAAGCACAGAAACAGGAAATAGAATGAAATGTGTGAGGAACAACAAGAAGACTAAGCTGAACTGGAGACTGTGTGAAGTAACACATAAAAGTCTGGAAAGTAATATCAGAGCCAGATTATGATGGGCTTTAAATGCCAAAGAGATGGATCTGAATTTGATCCTAGAGATAGCAGGAAGCCACTTCAGTTTATTATTGAGCAATGAAGTGACATGGTTACACTTTTGTTTCAGAAACATCACTTTTGCAACAGTGTGAAAGGGGGGAAGAGGAAATATGTGAGGCAGAAGAAAAAAATAGGACACTACTGTAATATTCCATGCTAGAGATGATGGAAATATGAACAGTGGTGTCTGTGTGACAAAGGAAGATTCAAAAGATGTTATGGAAAGATCCTATGCCAACAAGATTTGGCAACTGATTGCATGCAGGACATGTGGACAAGGTAGAAGAGGATGACTGTGAAGTTGTAAACCTGGGTGACTGGAAAAATGGTGTTACCCTTGAAAGAAATAGGGAAGTTTGGAAGACAGGTAGGTTTTGGGGAAAAAAAGAATGCATTCTGTTTTGGACATGTTAAGCTGGAAATGACTGGATATCCAGTTCCAAATGTCCTGAGGCCAACTCATAGTGCAGAACAGGTGCTCAAGAGAGACTAGAGCAGAGAGTGTAGTGGAGATAAATGAAACTATAAAAGCTGAGGAGATCACCAAAATAAAGAATTTAGAGAAAGAAGAAAAGGGGGACTAAGAGAAAGTTTTGAGGTACACCCAGTTAAGGAAGAAGAAGATGCCATCAGGGATGTAGGAAGAGAACTAAGAGAGGGTGGTACCACAAAAACAAAAAGGAAAATATATTTAGGAGGAATAAATAATGCATTTCATTGTTTATTGAACATCCATAATGTTCAATTATTTTCATGCTTCCTTGCACATTCATTTGCATTTACCTTTTCCATTTTTAAAACTAAGTGCCAAATAGTTTTGTTTTTTTGTTTTTTGTTTTTTTTTGGTGAGGCAATTGGGGTTAAGTGACTTGCCCAGGGTCACACAGCTAGTAAGTGTTAAGTGTCTGAGGCCGGATTTGAACTCAGGTCCTCCTGACTCCAGGGCCGGTGCTCTATCCACTGTGCCACCTAGCTGCCCCCGCCAAATAGTTTTAATGATTCCTGTTTTATAATACAGATGAGGTCAGAGAGTGCTATTCTCCCTTCATGCCTACATTTTTTTCCTGCATTATTTCCCTTGAGACTAGATTGTTACTCCAAATGAATTTTGCTACATTTTGTCTAGTTCTGTAAAGTACACTTTTTGTAGTTTGATTGGTAGAGTACAAAATCCATAAATTAATTTCAGCAACATTGTTATTTTTATTATGTTGGCATGACCCAGTTATGAGCAACAACTATAGGTCCAGTTACTTGTTACTCTGTATATCTTGAAAGAACATTTTGTAATTGTATCTATACTAGTAGTAAATGTACTTCCTTAAACTACCTCTCAGATTTTTTCTCATTCTGTAATTATATGGAAAGGGCTTCCTATCATCATCATCATCATCAATGCTAACATTTATATAGCCCTTACTATGTTCCAGGTACTGAGCTGCTGTTGTTATTTGTCCTTCATTCTTTTTTTGTTTTGTTTTGTTTTTTAGTGAGGCGATTGGGGTTAAGTGACTTGCCCAGGGTCACACAGCTAGCAAGTGTTAAATGTCTGAGGCCGAATTTGAACTCAGGTACTCCTGACTCCAGGGCCGGTGCTCTATCCATTGCCCCACCTAGCTGCCCCGTCCTTCATTCTTAAAGAGGACCATGACATCAGGGTGATGTCATGACTTGGACTGAATTGGATTTAAGTGTGGGAAGGCTGTGCAAGGTCACCAACCTCACTCCTTCAGAGCCATCTGGGTGCAGTGGCAAGATACATATCAGATGACTGGAGATGGCCCCAGATGTTTAAGACAATTGGGGTTAAATGGCTTGCCCAGGGTCACATAGCCAACAAGTGACTAAGGTGAGATTTGAACTCAGATCCTCCCAACTTCAGAGCCAGTACTCTATCAACCACCTGTACTAAGCACTTTACAATTATTATCTCTTATTGTATACCTTCCTTCCTATTACTGCCTCCTAGGTTTTGTTACTGTTACAGAAATGTTGCTAATTTTTATGGATGAATTTTGTAACCTGTAACACTACTGAAATTACTGTCACAACAACATTTACATAACCAAATTATAACATTTTTAATTACAAAAACATAAATTACCTGTGAAAGAACACACTCACAATAATTGTTAGAGAAACTAGGAAGCAGTTTAGCAGAAACCAATATCTTATACTACATGAAATATTCAAAATAGATATGTAATCTGATTATTAAATAGCATTAGAAAAAGAACAGAAACAGATCAAATGCCTTTCACAATTATAAGGAAATTAATTTTTAACCAGAAACTGAGGAAAATTACAAAATATAAATTGAATAACTTTGATGATGGAAAATAAGTTTTTGCATGAACAAACTACAACAGATAAGAAGGGAAGCAGTTAACTGGGAAGAAAAAACATTTGTATGAAATATCTCTATAAGACTCTGATATCTAGTTGATGAAGCTATAAATTGGTATAACCATTTTGGAAAGAAATTTGCAACTATGCAAATATAGTAGCTAAAATATCCATACCAACTCACTCATAAACTCCACTACTAGGCATATACTCCAAGGAGGTTATTGATAAGAAAGTTCTCATATAAAACAAAATATTTATTATAGCGGCACTTTTTATGGTACAAAGAACTAGAAACAAAGTAGAAGGCCATCAGTTGAAGAACAGCTAAACAAAGTGAGGTACATGAATACCTTCTGTATTCCTCAACCTAGTCAGGTCAAGCAAGTTGCTTGACTGATGAGCGGGTTCCTCACCATACTCTTCATGATGCCTCATTAGATCAGACCATTCTGCCAATGGGCTACAACCCTTATTGAGGAGCCTCTCCTATCTGACTCCCAGAAAGTCTCAGCTCTGATGTATGTCACCTGACAGGAGGCAAGAGGTAGGAGAGGTCCAGCATCTCTCCTTCAAAGATCCTTTGTGCTTCAGGGATAGTTTCCTTAACCACAGATTCTGGGCTTATAGCAACCAGTACCAATTCAACCAGTTACTCTTTATAAACTACTACTGAGGTCTTATATAATGAGTCACTAGGAAAAAAGGTAGAAGTGCAACCTGTACTCAAAAAGCAAGTTTCTGGTCTTTGCTGGATTCTTCATCTAACTGAGTTACTCAAACCTCCAATCAACTATAAGGTGTGAATTTTTTTTTTTTTTTTTGGTATCTGAAGGTCTTTCCATTTACTTTTCAGTATCTGTCTTCAGTGGCTTTAAGTCCCACCATAGTATACTATTTCACATATATGAACGGATGCCAAATGAAGTAAGCAGAACCAGAAATACAATATATACAATGACTACAATTTAAGAAGAAATTTAAAAAACAACAGACCCATCATCAAAATTAAGTGCCATTAAACGTAGGGCATGTTGAAACAATTCCATCAAAACTAATCACCAAAAAACTAACCACCATCAAAACTCAGTTCCATTAGTCTCAGGATGTATTTAAAAAGCACATTCTCTAACTGCTGGTATGAAGGAGAGACAGTATCTAAAATGTGCTCCAGGTGAAATTCTAAAGAGAAAAGAGTGGACAGGGTGTTTGATTCAAGAGGAATCAAAGCAGAAGTTGAAAGAATGAGTAGAATGACTGTGACAATGAGCAAACCATCTAATTTCTCTAAGCCTATTTCTTCATCTATAAAATGGGTATAACAACAATTACTTTACTGGATTATTTTGAAAATCAATTTCAATTAAAGGACTTTGATCATTTTATATAGCACCATGTAAATATAAAGTATTATTTTTATTATCCCCATTACATTCTGAGCATGAGGCAATCTAATTTACTCTTATCATCACACTAAAATCATAACTAAGAATCTCAAGGTTGGAAAACACCTCAGAGTAAACTAGTTAAATACATACTTGACCAATAATGACCTCTACAGTATTACTGACAAGAGGAAGACATTCCTCACATGAGCAAAATTTTGCCTGCTCTACCAACTACTAATCAGACCCAAGTTATTTTACTTAGCTTTGAAAGGCTAATTAACCAGTCTAATATTTATTTCACATAACAACACTTCAGATATTTGAAGATACTAATATGTCCTCAACCTTCTCTTTTCCAGGCAAAATATTCCCAATTCCCTAAAGTAACCTTCAAATGGCATGGCTTTGAATGACATGATGGACAATATTCTCTGGATATATTTCTGATTTGTCAAGACACTTCCTCAAATTCAATGCCTAGAATCAAATATAACTCTCCAGATATGGTCTGAACAGAGCAGAAAACAAGACAATCACTTCCTTCATTTTGGACCATTATGGACCATTAATAGAGCCTGAGATTGGGGCAGCTAGATGGTGCAGTGGATAGAGCACCGGCCCTGGAGTCGGGAATACCTGAGTTCAAATCCGGCCTCAGACACTTATCACTTACTAGCTGTGTGACCCTGGGCAAGTCACTTAACCCCAATTGCCTCACTTAAAAAAAAAAAAATAGAGCCTGAGATCTAAGTTTTGGGGGATGCCACATAACAGTGACCCAGTGGTTTGCAAACCACTTTAAAAACAAAAACACAGGGCTTTCTTTTAATCTAATCAGTCTCTTTCATCATTTCTTTCAGTGTAATAATACTTTATTAAATTCATATACCATAATTTGTTCAACCATTTCCTCAACTGATAAGCATCTACATTGTTCACAATCCTTTTCTACAACAACAAAATAAATATGCAATAAATATATTTGTATATATGAATGTTTTCCTTCTTTGGGGTATATGGTCCAAAGTATCACTGGGAAAAGATGTGTCCAAATTTTGGTGACACCTTAGTGACAAATCTTAAAGTGCTAAACTTGGAATCTGGAAGACAGACTTCAAATTCTTCCTCAGACACTGACTAGCTGTGAGACCCTGGGCAAAGCACAACTTCTGTCAGCCTGTTTCTTTAGCTATAAAATGGGGGAAATGATAGCACCTGCTTCTTAGGGTTGGTGTGAAGAACAAATGTAAATTCTTGTACAAACCTTAAAACAATATGCAAATGTTAGTTTTTGTTTTTCAGAAAGAAGGAACATACTGCCAAACTGTTCTCCAGAAGGAGAACGATCACGACACAACTTAACCAACACTGTACTATAAAAGTGCCTATCTTTCCATTGGCCCACTTAAGAATTTTCATTTTCCATTTTTATCAACTTGCCAATCTTATGAGTTATGTGAGAAAATAATTATTAGTAATGGGTTTTTTGGGGGGACCCAGAGATTAGCTTAGTTGCTTTCTCCTCTTCATTCCAGAAACTTGCTAGAAGTTCAAATCTTGTTTTGGAATCAGCCCAAGGGTACAATGGAGATGGAAACTGATTCTTTTGTTTAGGTAAGGGAACTGATGGGATTATACCACACCTGGACTTTACCTTTGCCCTTCAGAGATGGTCTTTTGCACACTTCTCCCAGATGTCATCTGTAGAGTTCATTTTAATTTGGACCACTCTCAAGTCATGTCAACCAATGAAATTGAATGATGCTAACCAATTAGCTTTGATCAGTGTATAATGACCCACCTCTATCAAAAGAGGATAAATAGCCTTGACCATGCCAGGGTCACCATCATGGCGCCATCTTCGCTTGAGTTCATGGTTCAAAATGCAGTCGCTTGGTTCTCGTTCTTCCTCTTAGGCCTTAAGACCATGCACAGTCTCTGAGAGACAAAATGGGTCTGGGGCTTTCCTCCTGCCTGTGCTAACTGCCACATGGTCAATTCTTTACTGGTATATATGATATTCATTAATAATAAATGTTTACTGCCAAAAGAGTGCAATAGCCATTAATATGTAAGTAACAGTATTTTTAAAAACACATTTTAACACAAATAATTTTAAAAGCACAGTCATGAGGTAGAACTTTAAGAGTTCTTTTAATGTGTATTTCATTTATTACTGGTGATTTGGAGCCTTTTATATAGCTGCTGCTAACCAGCATATCTTTCTGTTTGTGTTAAGGATTTATATTTTTGGTATAAAACCTTTATCTGAGAAACCTGCTGTACAGATTTTTCCCAGTTACCTATGTCTGTCTGTCTGTCTGTCTTTTTGGGGGGGGGGGGGCAGGGCAATGAGGGTTAAGTGACTTGCCAAGGGTCACATGGCTAGTAAGTGTCAAGTGTCTGAGGCTGGATTTGAACTCAGGTCCTCCTGAATCCAGGGCTGGTACTTTATCCACTGTGCCACCTAGCTGCCCCACCTATGTCTCTTCTCATTTCAACTGCATTGGGTTTTGTTTATACAACAATTTTTATATATAATCATATATTCATAATAATTTTATATGATCAAAATTGTCCATTTTACTTCTGTGATCGTCTCTATTCCTCATTTGGTAATGAACACTTTCCTTATCCAAAAATTATAATGGTCATTTCTTCCTTGCTGCTTTAAGGATATCTGATTCGACCACTCAGGAGAACACTGTGGAACTACACCCAAGAGACATAAAACTACATACCCTTTGACCCAATAAAACCACTACAACTCTACATCTCAAAGAAATCAAAGGAAAAAAAAACCTTTATGTAAAAAAAAATTTATAGCAGCTTTTTTGTGACTGCAAAGAATCAGAAATTGAGGGGATGTGCACAGCTAAACAAAGAGGGAGATTCTTTGAGAAAAACCTGGGAAGGCTTATATGAGGCAATACAAAATAAAGTGAGCAGAATGAGGAGAGCACCGAACACAGCAACAATGATGTGAAAGACTTAGCTACTCTGTTCAATACTACAATGATTCACAATTCCAAAGGACCAAAAATGAAAAATATTATCCACCTCCAGATGGTGAATTGATGAACTCTAAGGTCAGATTAAAACATGTTATTTTTTTTACTTTATTTTTCTTTATTTTTTTTTCATAACATAGGTTAATGTGGAAATGTTTTGCATCATTTTATATGTATAATAGTTATCAAATTTATCAACTTCTCGATGGCTGAGGGAGGGGGTAAAGAGAGAAACAAAATATGTAACTGAAAAGAAAAATTTTTAAAGAATTTTTAAAGCAGAAAAAGATTCATTTATTATGTTACCCTTTATATCTAAGTCATTTATTGAATTAGAGCTTATACTGGTATACAGTGTAAGGTATTAGTCTATCTCTTATTTAAGTTGTACTGCTTTCTAATTTTTCCAGGAGTTTTTGTCTGAGATTTTGTCTGAGTAATGGGATCTTGAGATTTCATTTGTTTGTCGATCTTTTGTAACTGTTCTACTGATTACTTTTGTTTTTGAAGCCTGTACCAGATAAATGCTTTTGGTGATTACTGCTTTGTAGAATAGTATGAGATCTGCTACTTTAAGGCCCCTTTGCTTTCCACTTTCTTTCATTCTTTACCTTGAGATCTATAACCTTTTGTTCCTCCAGATGAATTTTATTATCTTATTTAGTCCTATAACGTTTTAGTAGTTTGACTGAGATGAAACTAAATCTGAAAATTAATTTAGATACTGGAAATTAATTTAGATAGTACTGTTATTTTCATTATATGGAGGAACAATATCTATACAACTGTTTGTCTCTTTTTCTGTAAATAAAGTTTTGTGGTTTTATTCATATAATTCCTGTGTGTCTTGGTAGGCAGACTCCCATTTATTTTATCTAATTCTCAAAAATGGGTTTTTAAACATCAACTATCTGTGTCTTCTCTATACTTGCACAGCTAAATTTTGGAAACTAATTACAGGACTTTGCACTTACCCTGTAAAATCTGCATCTTAATAATTTTCATATATCATTCTAATTTGTCAAGATCTGCATGAATGTCAATTCTAACACCCAATGTGTTATGCTCTTATAGCTTCATTTCATTTACAAATTTGATAAACATGACCTCTAAATGTTCAAATAGTTCACTAAAAGAAAAAAAAAACCAAACAGATCAAGTAGATTTCTAGAATACTCCACTAAAAATTTTCCTACCAAAAAAAGGGGGGGGGCAGCTAGGTGGCGCAGTGGATAAAGCGCCAGCCCTGGATTCAGGAGGACCTGAGTTCAAAACCAGTCTCAGACACTTGACACTTACTACTTGTATGACCCTGGGCTAGTCACTTAACCCTCACTGCCCCACACCCCCCAAAAAAAAATTACTCCAAAGTCAAGGAAAAACAGGAACACTAATGAATTGCTGCTGGAACTGTGAATTAGCACAACCATTCTGGAAAGCAATTTGTAATCATGTGGATAAAATGGCTAAAATTAAATATATGGCTAGGCAAATACTTCAAGGTCACTAAAAAAAGAAAGTTCTCATAAACAAAAATATTTATATAAAACTTTTTGTGGTAGCAAAAAAGTAGAAAGACAAAGTAATGTCCATCAATCGGGGAAAAACTAAACAAATTGTGGTACATGAATGTAATGAACAGTGTAACATGTAACAATGAAAATGATGAATCCAGTGACGCATGAATGTTTCAAAAATGAAGGTTAAGAAATTATAAAGAATAAGCTTGGGGGGGGGGGCACCTAGGTGGCACAGTGGATAAAGCATCGGCCCTGGATATAGGAGGACCTGAGTTCAAATCCGGCCTCAGACACTTACTAGCTGTGTGACCCTGGGCAAGTCACAATTGCCCCGCCAAAAAAAAAAAAAAAGGATAAGCTTGGTCCCAAAAGGAGACATGATTAGGTTACCCCGCCTCCCATTCCTTTTCAGAGTTAGGAGGGTGGAGGTTCACAAGGGTGGAACACTATATGTATTGTTATTTTTTTAATATTGATCAATTTTGATAGGGAGGTTTTTTTCCTTCTTCCTTTTTTCCTTTTGTGAAAAAAATTTTATAAGGGATGCCTTTCCAGGAGGGGAGAGAAAAGAATAATACAGGGGGAAATGGCAATGTAAAAACAAAAGAGCTAAAAATACAAATCATTTTTTAAAAGAAAGAAATAAAAGAAAAGTACCCCCAGAATGATATCAATACATTAAACACCTGGACTCTCTATACTGACATTCTACCATTCCAAAATCCACCTAAATTGCCTATTCCCGTAATCTAATCCCAATGAATTTTAACAGTGTTCTCTTCCCTTACATGAACCCTATGTACTAACCAAAATGCACTTCTTAGTGTGATCTACATATGCCTTACATTTTCCTGCATATACATCTTTCTTCATATTTATTCTTCTACCTATAATGTCCCTAAACACTTTATTTCCACCTAGCAAAATCCTACCCACTAATATCTAAAATTCTACCTGTTTCATGAAGCCTTTTACTTTACTATCACAGGAAACAGTGTTTAATCCTTCCTCTAAATACCAATAGCTTTTTGTGTCTTTTATATGAATTGTTTGGCATACTAGTAGTTCTGTAGTTAGCTGTATACAGATTTTTCCCCAGATAAATTTGGGAAGGAGGAAAAATACCACTTTGAGAAATATGCCATGACTTTTTTCATATAACAGACTAAAATAGCTGAAGCATTTATTAAATACAAGCAAACAAGACAATTGTCCAGAAAGTGAGTCAACTAAAAAGTAGATACTGGAAAATGCATATACAAAGTGGATACAGTCACTGAGTTAAGAAGACCTAGGTTCAAACCCTGCCTCAACAACTGGCTTTCTTGTGTGCCACCAGACAAAAGACTTATCCTCTCTGTTCCTTTATCTATAAAATAAGGATAATAATAGGTAAGGGTAATAAGAACTCCATGAGTTCTTATGAGAATCAAATGACATAACGTCATTTAGACTTGATTATTCATACAACATATTCTAGTTATTATTAATAATAATAATGAATATGTTGTATGAATAATGTAGTCTATTTGTGAGTCCAGTTGATGATTAAAAGAAAACTAAAATCTCAGTTATCTGTTCAAAAAGTCAGCCCAAACTTCCTGGAATATATTATCACTACTCAGTTCTGACAGTCACAACATAAACATCATGATGAACTACCTCTGCTAAGAAGGAATGGGGAAGCTGAAATATCCAAAGTTAGTCTTACAAATGTTTATTCCCAAAGCTCTTGCTTGTCCTTTAATTCACTTTTCTAGCTTTGAAGATGGAACTAAATATATACGGAATATGTTAGATCTACCCAAATTCTCAGAATGCCTGACATTCCAAAGTGATATACCCCCCAGACCACTAATTTAATCACTCACATCATAGGTCAGACGCTGTATTAAAATTGCAAGTGCCTATTTCAGTCAGGCAGCTAGGTGATGTAGTGAACAGCGTCAGGCCTGGAGTCAAGAAGACTCATCTTTGTGAGTTCAAATGTGACCTCAGACAGTTACTAGCTGTGTGATCCTGGGCAAGTCACTTAACTCTTGTTTGCCTCAGTTCCTCATCTGTAAATGATTTAGAGAAGGAAATGGCAAACCACTCCAGGAACTTTGCCAGGAAAACAACAAATGAGGTCATGAAGAGTCAGGCACGACTGAAAAAACATGTGACAGGCACTGTGTTAAGCACTGAGGATACAAAAAGAAGCAAAAGACAAGGCAAAAAGAGGCAAAAATCAAGAAGGTTGAGTATTGAGAAAAAGCCACCAGTTCCTTGTGGATAAACAAAACAAGGGTAACTTCAAGAAAAGAAAATGCACAGTATTTTTATTTTTTGCTAAGTTTGGTAGAGAAAGAGATGCCAATCTGGTTAGTTATTTTGTAGAGAACATTTTCAGTTGAATGAAGAAGTCAGAAGCCACACTGGAAAGGGTTAAGAAGCTAGTGAGAAGAAAAATGAAGGCACCTACTATGGCCTTCTAACAAAGTTCAGCCAAAAAGACAAGCAAGATACATAAGATTAATTAGCACAGATGAATGAATTAAGTGAGGGTTTTTTGAAGCAGGGAAAGAGATAGGTATGTTTGTAGGCTGTTGTGAAGGAGTCAGTAAACAAGACTGAAAATAACTGAGCAAGTAGGGATGATGGAGGGAGAAATATGTTAAAGAAGATGGAATGGGCTCACTTGTGCATAAAGAGGTTTGCCTTGTCAAGAAGGGCCACGTCTAGGGGAGTAGCTAGGTGGTTCAGTGGATATAGCACCAGCCCTGGATTCAGGAGGACCTGAGTTCAAATCTGACCTCAGATACTTGACACTTACTAGCTGTGTGACCCTGGGCAAGTCACTTAACCCCCATTGCCCTGCCCCCCCCCCCAAAAAAGAAGGGCCATGTCTTCTTATGAGACGGGGGATGAAGAAGATAATGTTAGAAAGCATATGGGTGAAATAGGACAAGGAGGATAAAGAGAAGAGGAAGCTCTCAGTAAATGGCCTCAATGTTTTAGTGAAATATAAAGCAAGGGTCTCAGATGATGGATGTGGAAAGGAAGTCTTAAAAGAGAAATGATTTTAAAAAAACAACAGGGGGCAGCTAGGTGGCACAGTAGATTAGAGCACTGGCTCTGGAGTCAGGAGGGCCTGAGTTCAAATTCGACCTCAGACACTTGATACTAGCTGTGTGACCCTGGGCAAATCACTTAACCCTCATTGCCCCACAGAAAAACAAGCAAGCAAGCAAATAAATGAACGAATGAATGAATGAATGAATGAACGAATGAATAAATAAATAAATGAATAAAATAAAAAGAACAACAAATATCAGAGATGGGATTTGAATCCAGCATTCCCTCTGCTATGCTCACTAAATCTTCCAGGACTTTTTTTTTTTAGCAGAGATTAATTTGATTTGTATACCTGAGTCCTTCACTGTCATCTTACCCCCACTGCTATATTACATTTAACCATTTTTCCTCTCTGTGTAGGGCAAAAATGTTGTTTTTAAAGCCACCAGATTGGCTTTACCTACCCTGCCAAATTTATAAAAAAATAAAGCATTATACATTTTCTCTTATTAAAGCTGCTCACCCTTTGTTCACACACAAGAAGCTGGTGACATGTTAGAACTGTGTGCATCTGATTAGGTGTTTACTACCAAGTGTGGTTAAAAGGCTTCAAGAAAGTGAAGACTGTACCAAATATATATCATCCAAATTTTTGAAGGAAGAGTTAAATTAGGTGCAAAAAAGGACAGTAAAACTATGCTAATGGGGAAACCTCAATTTACTCTTCTCAGAATGAAATAAACCTAATCATAAAAGAGAAAGAAGTCAAGGAGGTAAAAAGAATTGCATTATTCTAGAGAATAATGAATGAGAATAAAAAGGAATATAACCATGTCTCAGCTATGTGTGGAACCTTCACAAAAACTGACTATGCATAGGGGCATTAAAACCTTACAAACAAATACAGAAAATTAGAAGTATTAAGTGCATCTTTTTGTAATCATAATGCAATAAAAATTACATTCAATAAAGGGCCATTGAAGTATAGATTAAAAATTAATTGGAAACTAAATAATCTAATCCCAAAGAATGAGTGGATCAAAGAACAAATCACAGAAACAATCAATAATTTCATTAAAGATAATGGCAACAACTACACAACTTATTAAAATGTGTGGGGATACAACCAAAGCAGTACTTAAGGGAAAATGTATATCTCTAAATGCTTACACCAATAAAAGAAAAAGAACAAATTGACAAATTAGGCATGCAACTGAAAAACTACCCCAAAAAACCCCAACAAAATGAAAACCCCCAATTAAACACAAAATAAAAATCCTGAAAATCAAAAGAGAAATTAACAAAACTGAAACTAAAAGAATGCACTGAAATAATAAGTAAAACTAGGAGTTGGGGGTGGCTAGGTGGCGCAGTGGATAGAGCACTGGCCCTGGAGTCAGGAGTACCTGAGTTCAAATCCAGCCTCAGACACTTAACACTTACTAGCTGTGTGACCCTGGGCAAGTCACTTAACCCCAATTGCCTAAAAAAAAAAAAAAAACAACCAAAAAAAAAACTAGGAGCTAATTTTATGAGGGGGAAAAAACAATAAAGTAGATAAAAATCAGCTAATTTGATTAAAAAAACAAAATCAAATTGACAATATCAAAAATTAAAAGGAGAAATTTACAGACAATAAAGATTAAAATTAGAGTAATCATTAAGGGGCAGCTAGGTGGCAAAGTGGATAAAGCATCAGTCCTGGAATCACGAGGACCTGAGTTCAAATCTGACCTCAGACACTTGACACTTGCTAGTTGTGTGACCCTGGGCAAGTTACTTAACCCTCACTGCCCAGCCCCCCCCAAAAAAAGTAATCATTAGGAGCTTTTCTACCCAATTATATTCTCCCCAAATCTGACAATCTAGATGAAACAAATGAATATTACAAAAACATGAATTCCCCTGATTAACAGAAGAGGAAATAGAATACTTGAATAACCATATCTTAGAAAAAGAAATTGAACAAGCCTTACATGAGCTTATTCAGGGAAAAAAAGACCCAGGATCAGATGAATCTACAAAGGAATTCAATTAATAATTTAAATAAAAATTAATTTCAATACTATATAAGCTGTTTGAAAAAATAAAGAAGGAATCCTATCAAATACCTTCTGACACAAGCCTGGTTTTAATATCTAAACTGGGGACAGCAAAAAACAAATTAAGAAAATTACAAACCAATTTCTCTACTATCAATGCAAAAATTTTAAATACTAACAAGGTAATTATAGTATATCACAAAGATCATACACTATGACTAGGCTGGATTTATCCTGAAAATGCAGGGTTGGTTAAATATTTTTTTAAAAACTAAGCATAAAAGACTGTATCAATGATATAAAAACAACAAAAATCATAAGATTATTTAAATGAAGAAAGAAAATTTCAATAGACCAATATTTCAATAGTCAAAAAGACAGTAAAGCTACTCAGCCACTTAGGTTTTTCTTTTCAGATTTTTAGATAGTAAAATGGTTGCAACTGAGTCATCTCAATATTTTGACAAGCAAGTTCAAAATTTTCACATAATGCTGGTGTTCAGTATGATATGAATAGGAATTCTATAAAAAACTTTTGATGTTGGCAATAATTTTTCCTTTAGGATATAAAATGTGAATCATGAAATCTCAGAGTTGGAAGATATCCTCAAGGGACATCTAATCCAACCTAAATCTGAGGTGAAATTTCCTCTACGTAGTTAACAAGTATTCATACAGCTTATGCTTGAAGATTTAAAATTACAAGGAATTTAGCATCTCTCAAGGTAGTTCATTCACTTTTGGACAGATCTAGTTATTAGAAAATATTTCCATATAGATGAAATCTAAGTTCTACTCATTTTTATCCATGCAACAAGAATTTATTAAACATCTAAATACCAAATTTTTGTACTAGGTGCTCTGGGGAGAAAATAAAATAAAACAATCCCTGTCCTAAAGTAGCTTTCATTCTACTGAGAGGAAACATCACACATACAAATAAGAAAATACAAAATAGAACAATGTAAATAAAAAATTTATTGGGTGAGAAAATACCACACTCATATGAGAGATGGCCCTTGATTTGGGCCTTGCAAGAAGCTAGTCCAATTTTTGTTTTTAAGTTGAAAGTATTTATTCTGATAAGGCAGAAATAAGGAAGAAATAGATTCCAAGCATAGAGAATAGAACAGCCTGTTCAGGTAGAGAGCTAAGTACAGAATTAGGAAAACCCAAGTTTTCTCAGCAGTAAAGATAATAATAGTACATACTAAACAGGATTGTTGTGACAATCAAATGAGAAAATGTTCATAAAGCAATTAGTAGTACAATGCCTGACATAGAGTAGGCTCTTAATAGATGCTTGTTTCCTCCCTTCAGCCTCAAAGCGCCAACAACCAAGTCAAATCCTTCAAATGCATGATAGCTCTCCAAAATTTTGAAGATATGTTCCCCAACCCTCAATCTTCGAGGTATTTTCAATTTATTCAACTTATCTTTCCATGGGGTAATTTTAAGACTTTTTACCACGCTAGCTGACTCCTCTGAAGATGGTTAAAGTTGCCAATGTCCTTCCAATAGTATGATGGGCCCAAAAGAACAAAATCCCAGACATGGCCAGTGTAGGGCGGTACAAAGGCATCATAAACTACTATTTTCTGTCCGCTATCTTTCAATTAATGCAGTCTAAAATAACACTAGCTTTCTTAGCTCCCATGTCACCCTGCTATTCATACCAAGCCCACAATCATCTTTTAAAATCAGGTTATATAAACTAACAGGTCCCTTATCCTTAACTTGTACAGGTGATTTTTAAAACCAAGTGTTTAACCCAATTATAGAGATTTTTAGAATCACAAAATGACAAAGCTTAAAAGAGATTATAAAAATAATTTAGTCCAACATTTCATTTTACAATTAGAAAACTAAGACCAGGAGAGATTATATGTTTGCCTAAGGTAACCTTAGCTGTAATCATGGTTTCAAATCAATGGCAGTAACAACATGCCCCTTTTTGCCCTCTGCTCATTGCAGCTCAACAAATGCTCTGCAAGAGAATTCCCTGAGGGCCCTAAGAGACTAAGACTAAGTAAAGGATTTTCAAAGAATCACAATACCAGTAAATGTTTGAGGCAAGACTTTAAAACCCAAATTTTTCTGATTCTGAAGCCAGCTCTCAATCCACTCCTCCAACAGATGCCTCTTCATTTATCTCACAGGCAACATGGTATAGAGCAGTGATGTCAAACTCAAATAGAAATGGAGGCCACTGATTTTTACATAAGGATCCCTATAGGCCATGTATTGACATTTTAAAAATGTAATTTTATCTATGTTTTGTTGTAGTTCTATTTATTTTGCTAAATATTTCCTAATTACATTTTTGGGGGGATGAGGCAATTGGGGTTAAGTGACTAGCCCAGGGTCACACAGCTAGTAAGTGTCAAGTGTCTGAGGCTGGATTTGAACTCAGGTCCTCCTGAATCCAGGGCTGGTGCTCTATCCACTTTGCCATCTAACTGCCCCACTAATTACATTTTTTTTTTCAGTGAGGCAATTGGGGTTAAGTGACTTGCCCAGGGTCACACAGCTAGTAAGTATTAAGTGTCTGAGGCCGGATTTGAACTCAGGTACTCCTGACTCCAGGGCCAGTGCTCTATCCACTGCGCCACCTAGCCGCCCCAACTAATTACATTTTAATAGGGTTCTGGCTATGCTCAAGAGTGCTGCAGCTGCATGTGGTCTATTTGGCATCTCTGCTGTAAAGCACTGGACTTAGAAAACCTGGGTCCAAATTCTACTGATATACCAGCTGTGTGACCCTGAGTCTTTTAATGAGGTTGATTGTATTTGATAACCTTTAAAGTCTCTTTCAGCTATTATATTCCCAATAAATGACATCTTATTAGATTCAGCCCATTATTAAAGCCTCTCAAGTTCTTTGGGGATTCTAATTATAACAAATTTTGTCCCAGATTTCTGTTATCTAAAGATGACAAGTATGTTACCTATGCTTTTATTCAAGTTAATGCTGAAAATACTCAACAGATTGCCAGAAACTTTCCACCCTTTGGGTCTATTCAAAGAGATATGCATATACTTAACTACACTACCATCCAGCCTACATTTTTCCATCTTGGCTATAGTTATGTAAAATACCTTTTGAAGTTCAGGTACATTATGTCTAAGGCTAATAATCTGCTAAAACTTAATAACATCACAAAAAAAGAGGAAGTTCATCTGGCATACGTTTTTGATGAATCAGCACTCATCATTCCCCTAAGGGTTCAATTATCTATGTAGTATATTTTGTTATTAAAAAATACATAGGAAAAAATATATAGGAGAGTGGCAAATATAAAAAGATGGAAAATACTGGATGTTGGAGGGGATGTGGGAAAGCTGGGACCCTAATCCACTGTTGGTGGGGTTGTGAAAAGAGCCAAGCATTCTGGAAAGCACTTTGGAACTATGCCCAAAGGGGTATAGAACTGTACATCTTCTTTGATTCAGTAATACCACTGCTGGGTTTATATCCCAAAGACACCCCAAAAAGAGAAAAAGACCTATTTGTACAAAAATATTCATAGCAACTCTTTTTGTGGTGGCTAAGAATTGGAAATCAAAGGAAATGTCCATCAACTGGGGAATGGCTAAACAAACTGTGGTATATGATGATGATGGAATATTATTGTTTCTTATCTCTCCCACCCTGGAGCAGCCAGCATCTTTCTTGGGTACCACATTTCCATCTTGGTTCAGGAGCCATATACACCTGAGCCGATACCTGTACCCAACAATTGGCATAATCGGCAGGATACCAAAGAGACTATAGCACTTGGGAAGGAGAAGAGGGGGTGGTCCAGGGAGACTCCTGGATGGCCAGTCATCCATATGATATGCGCTGACTGCCCTTTTAGATGGTTGTGCCCCACCACATAAGTACAGGGACACTGTGAAAACACTGGAACAAGAGAAGTAAATCTACTCAAGAGGTACCTTGAAGACAAGACATTTTCAAGATTGTCCCAAGAAAAGATGTTCCAGGAACCAGACAACTAAATGGGATATCTGACATCCAAGGTGAAATTTGCTATTAAATGGACATTGAGAGCAGGTTACTAAAATTATAAAAAAAAATTGATATTAGCTACTGTTGTTAACCATGCTTGCTGTTATAATCTCAGTAGTTAATGGCATTTGTTCTTTGTATTGTATCTGTAACCAATAGATATTAACAATCCAAATTACTTTTACGATGCCCTTAAGGCTATTTATGGGTCAAAGATCTATGGTGGATCTCAACTACTCAGTGTTAATGGAGCCACATTGATCACTGATCACTGATAAGGACATGATCCTAGAGAGCTGGGCTGAACACTTCCATACAATTCTCAATAGACTGTGACCAACCAATGATGAAGCTACTGACCATATACCTCAGGTTGAAATCAATCCTTCTCTAGCCAAAATTCCACCTGAAGGAGAGGTTTTGAATGCCATTAGGCTCCTCTTATTTGGCAATACATCTGGTACTGATTCTATTCCAGTTGAGATTTACAAGACAGGGAGTCCACTCCTCACACAAAAGCTGACTGAAACCTTCTGTGTTACATAGCAAAAGAAGGTCATTCTGGGGCAGCTAGGTGGCGCAGTGAATAGAGCACCAGCCCTGGATTCAGGAGGACCTGAGTTCAAATCTGGCCTCAGACACTTGACACTAGCTGTGTGACCCTGGGCAAGTCACTTAACCCCAAATGCATCACCAAAAAAAAAAAAAAAAGAAGAAGAAAGTTATCCCCCTGAAGTTGAGGGGTACGACCACTGTCCATCTGTATAAAGGAAAAGGAAACAGGTTGTCTTGTGGCAATCATAGGGGATCTCACTCTTAGTCACTGCCAGCAAGATTCTTGTCAGAGTTCTTCTTGATAAGCTGATCCTTCACTTGGAAGATGGTCATCTTCCCAAGAGCCAGTGTGGCTCCCTGACAACTCCAGGAAAAATGCTAGGAGCAGAACAGAGGTCTGTATACAACATTCATCAATCTGACTAAGGCCTTTGATACTATCAATCATGAGGACTTGTGAAAGATCATGGCAAAATTTTGTTGCCCAGAGAAGGTTATCAGTCCTATAGTTTCATGATAGAACAATTGCATGGATTCTGGATAATGGTTATGCTCTTGCACTTTCCCAGTCACCAACAGAGTTTAGAAGGACTGTGTGCTTGCTCCCAAGCATGATGTTTTCAGCAATGCCGTAAGATATCTTCAATGAGTATGAAAACACTGTCAATGTCGGCTATCATGTTGATGGCAAATTATTTAACTTGAAAAGGCTATAAGCCAAGCATAAAGTGGAGGGAGAGCTGGTACACAACTTTTTGTTCACAGATGACTGCGTACTCAATGTGGCCTGTGAAGCTAAGATGAAAGAGTATGGATTCTATGTCACTACTATTAATTCTGGCCTGATGATCAACACCAAGAAAACAGAGGTTCTCCAGCAGTCAGCATTACACCATCCACACACAAACCATTGACTGGTTAGAGCCACTGAATGACTGCTGCATTCAGCTAGAATGTCCTTCCTGCCTGTACTTTGGGCTGGGCTCTCGAGGGTGGGCAAAGGAGCACTTTCAGTGAAGGACTTCTTATATATATAATGTACTAACTTGTACCATTTTCTAGAGCCATAATTGCTGATACTTATTATGCAACTCGCACACATCTGCTTACCAAGACTAGGGCTGAATTTGCTTTAGAATTCTAAGTATTTGTACTGATCTGTATTCTGGATAGATTAGAAGACATTGCTAGTGAAAGAATTTAACCCACCTTAACTTATGGCCCCAGTGACATTATATGTACTTTAAAATTTTACCATGTCTTTCTATCTTTTCTGATAGGAATGTTATTAATGAAACAAAACAGAACAAATAAGTTTACAAATGACAGTATAATGACCAGAACTAATTCTGCCCTGTATTTATTCCAAGATCTTCAATTTTACATACCTCTTAACTTTTAAAATTGATGTTAGGGGCAACTAGATGGCGCAGTGGATAGAGTACCGGCCCTGGATTCAGGAGTACCTGAGTTCAAATCCGGCCTCAGACACTTAATACTTACTAGCTGTGTGACCCTGGGCAAGTCACTTAACCCCAATTGCCTCACTAAAAAAAAAAAAAAATTGATATGTTAACTTCTACTGAATTAATTTATTTGCCCCTCTACCTTACATTAGTCACAGCCAAGTAATGCCAATATTGTCATTGTTCTCTATGACATCAATGAAAGATCACTGCTGTCTTTTCATCTGAATGTGATTTGTAGGAGGGGAAATTGGAAGCATTTTTACATTTAACTTATTTATACATGTTAACACTTGCACATAAGGAAGCAGACGTATAGTGATAAATAACAAACCTCGTACACAGGAATTTCCATCCACCACAAACAAGCCATTCTATTCCTCTTTTTCTGTAAGTTACTCGGGCCCTTGGTAATGTGTGATAATCACTTTCGTCATTTTCAAAACCTTCTTCAGACATCATTAGTGGCATTTCATCCAAATGGGAGGATTCATCTTCTAGTTGATATCTACTTAAAAAAAATCAAAAACCAAGTTAGTAAAAAATACAAAAGAGCCCTCTCCATGCTTTTGCTTTATCTTGCTACTTTTAAAATCAAATTCCCTTGTCACATACACTCCCATAAACAGTTCTGGTCATGATAGGGGGGCAGAGACTGACTCCTAGGATTCCAGAATTGGAAAGAACCTTGGGGGTTATACAGTTCAACCAAAATCTAAACAGAAATCCTTTGTATAACATCCTCCAGAAGCAACTGTGATCGACCTGTGATTAAAGATACCTGGTAATGAGAAACTCCATCTCCAAGATAGCCTATTCACTTTTAGATAGCCTGAAGAGTCAGGTTTCTTTTCATACTTCAGAAATCTAAGATATGTCTGTGCAGATATTCCCCCAATCTGACATAGACTAAAGTCCCCATATACCAAAAGGTGTGCTGCGAGCCGTCAGGGCTAAGATAGAGAGAGAGAGGAAGAGAGAGAGAGAGAGAGAGAGAGAGAGAGACAGACAGACAGACAGACAGACAGACAGACAGACAGACAGACAGAGACAGACAGATGATAGAAAGATAAGATACATAAAATCTCATTGGTGGGGTCTTCCCAAGTTAGGAATTTTTCTCCTTGTATATAAGAGACACCACACATCACTGGGCCTGTAATCAATTCTAGCTAAAAAACTTGATATAAGGTAACAAAGGCTGTGCTCCCCTGCTATAGTTATCAGGAATCTAAGGTCACTTTCATAGCATGATGAGACAAAGACATAATTAACATAATTCATTTATTTTCAGGTAGAAGTTGAGGACATTTCTTTTCTTTCTGTTCCCCATGTTTGCAGTGTTAGAATATCTGGCCTTTCCAACCTCAGCTTTCTTTGCCAACACAAGATAATGCAATTAAGATTGTGGAAACCTCTTGAAGAAACATACTGCATGTGAAAGGCATCTTTCTACCATCACCTGCACCATAACCACCCACTGTACATACTGCCCAATGACCTTCATCAAGTAGGCAAACAAATGGTAATTTGATAAGCATTATCTGGGTATTACATTGGAGAAGGTGTGGTGCAGAGGACAGTGTGCTAAACCTGGCCTAAAATGACATGTTCAAATCCTGATGTTTACACTACCTGTGATCTTGGGCAAGTCATCACTTCTCAGGCTTCAGTTCCACATCTGTAAACTAATGAGATGGAACCAGATGGCCCCTAAGATCATTTCCAGCTCTAAAGCTATAATCTGGTGATTCTTTGAAGAGGTGAGGAGTTGGGGAGTGAAAGGGGAGGTGGGGGTGGGAGGGGGGTGGGTATGAAACATCACACATACTGGATGATACTGTTGATTTCCTGGATTTCTTTTTCCTCCTCTTTTTAAATTTTTGTTACAAAGGATGGTTAGCTGGGTAAGAAAGTAGGTAGGGATAGATGCAGAAATGAAAGTGATATAAAAATAAGATACCAATAAAAATTAAATTTAAAAAGAAAGGTGGGGCAGCTAGGTGGCGCAGTGGATAGAGTACCGGCCCTGGAGTCAGGAGGACCTGAGTTCAAATCTGGCCTCAGACACTTAACACTTACTAGCTGTGTGACCCTCGGCAAGGTACTTAACCCCAATTGCCTCACTAAAAAAAAAAAAAAAAAAAAAAGGCATTCAGAAAGAGATAGTACATGACTGAAAAATAAAAGGCAATACATACAATGAGAACACAGGAGAAAAAAAACAAAATAAATGACATATCAGTGATATAGATAAGGAGAAATTGAACCTCAGCAAATATAGATAACATGACCAATTTGAGGGAGGGGGAGAATCCAGAATTAAAACAAAAACAAAACAAGAATGAGGAATATTTAACATTAAAATACTGCTTTATTTTCTAGTTCACACCCTCTTTTTATCCTTTCATCTTAAAAAAGAAAACCTCCCCCCTAGCTTTCACTGCTTCTTCCTGCAATCTAATTTTAAAGATTTCAAGATAGGTTAGCAGACAGGACAGAAATTATGTTAAAATGTGACTAAGAATAGTAATAATTTGTAGCAAGGTAGTGTATTAGGGAGTTTTGTCAGTACTGACACAGTTCCCCTAAAAGACTGAAAAGTATCTTAACAGTTCTTTAAGGCAATATTGAAAAAAAGACTATAAAAAAGTCACTTTTTGTTGACTAAAAAACATTTCCTGGTGCCCTCATGGGTACTCACAAACTAGAATATGTTTAGAAGAGGGTAACCAGCAAAGAGTGGGGATTAAAACTATGTGTTATCAGGAATGGGTAGCAGGGTAAGGATGTATAAAACCGAAGGAAAAAAGATGACTTCAGGGACATCAAAATTGTCTTCAAATACTTGAAGGGGTTTCCTGTGGAAGATCAGATATCTTTTGTCAAACTTAGGAATAATGGAAAGAAGTTACTGAAAAGAACTTCATAAAAGTTAGATATGCTAGCCCTCTACTGATTACTAAATGGCAATAGAATGAGATTGCTAGTCAGCACAGAGAGAGCACTACATACTGAGCAAGGAAGACCTAACTTCAGACATTTAACAGATGTGTAACCCTGGGCAAGTCACCTAATCTCTGTCAGCTTCCATTTCCTTATCTGTAAAGTGCTGACAATATTAGCACCTACCTCCTATGGTTGTTGACATGTTTGCAAAACATGTTACAAACCTTAAAGTACTATAGAAATGCTAGCTATTATCCATAGAAAAGCATTCATATTTCATATATGACAATTTAGAGTTACTGGAATTTAAAATAAAACTTTATCCTAACTTACTTTGTGATATTTAAAAAATACTACAATCTCTGAACTTTAGTTAAACTTTAGAACAATGCCAAATGCTCACAGTAAACCTAACCTTGTTTCAATGAGAATTGTAGCTGTATGTCACATATTGCCTTTCTTCCCCACCTTTCCATCTATTCAGAAAGAGCTGGTAGCAGAGTGGATACAGTGATGGGCCTGAAGTCAGGAAGACCTTAGTTTAAATCCAGCCTCAGACATTTACTTGGTATGACCCTGAGCAAGTCACTTAACTTCTCTGTTTCACTTTCCTCATTTGTAAAATAGGGATATAATAGCACCTACTTCACTAACACATGTCACCTGTCATATGTACAAAAAATGACCATGTATCACAACATAAAAACTTCGCAAATGGAAAAAAGCAGAAATAGTAAACATTTATTACTGACAATTTGATTTTTTAAAAATCATTCAATGAAGGTTTAAAAACACTATCAAAAATTATGTGGATAGTTCTCCTCAGCAATACAATGATCCAAAACAATTCCAAAGGACTCATCATGGAAAATGCTCTCCACATTAAGAAAAAGGAACTGTGAAATCTGAATGCAGATTGAACCACACTATTTCTGTTCTTTTTGGAGGTTTTCCCCTTTTGTTCTGACTCTTCTTTCACAGCATGACTAATGCAGAAATATGTTTAATGTGATTATTCATATATAAACTATATCAGACTGCTTTCTGTCTTGGGAAGGGAGAAGGAAGGGAGGGAAGGAAAAAAATTTGGAACTCAAAATCTTATAAAAACACATGTTGAAAACTATCTTTACATGTAACTGAAAAAATACTATTAAGATTTTTAAAATTAAGTGGATACTAAATTACTTATTAATTATAAAGAATGAGATGGTCAAAGAACAAGCCAAAAAACAATAGATAATGTTATTAAGCATAATGACAACAATGAGACAATATACCAAAATAATTGAGATGTAACAAAGCAGTACTTAGGAGAAAATGTGTCTCTCTAAAAACTTTAATCAACAAAAGAAAGAATAGATCAATGAAGTAGGCATGTATGAGAAATGAATATTAATAATCCATATATTGGGGAGATTCAGTACTCCCCCCCCCTTCTTGCTAAGTCCTTCAGGCTTTTTCTGACCAGTTTTACTGATAAGATTTGGACTAATTTTCTTGCACTTAGACCTCACCTAGGCAGAAACTAAAGTGATCTGCTCAGCTTAGGTGGGGTCTACATTCTTTGAATTGATGATCTTATAAAGACATACTTTCCAAATCCAAGTGAAGATCTTGGTTCGTCATTTTAATATAGCCCACCCCTAATCAGGTCAACCAATTAGATTTTATTGATATTTGATGGACCACCTACTGTATGGAAGAGTATATAAGCTTGTGAGTCCACTACCTTTTTGATCTTTGGTCAGAGAGAGATGGCCAAGAACCATCCTTTTATTAATAACCTGCTGGCATTATTAATAAAATTATTAAACCAGAAACTTTCATATTTTTAATTGTCACAAATGGAAGTAAAAAAAATACTAGAAAAACTGCACATTTTAAAACCAATTAAACTCCAAAAAGAAATTTTAACAATCAAAAAAGAAATTTAAAAAGTGAATAAATAAAACTAGGAGACTAATAGATAAAACTGGGTTTTTTAAACTAGTAAAATAAATCATTAATCTTATCTATTTTGAACCAAATTACCAATATAAAAAATGTTTAAAAAATTCAGAGCAAATGAAAAGGAAATTAGTAGAAATTATTTTGCCCAATAATATACCAATAAAAATAACAATCTAAATATAATAGATGAATATTTGCAAAAATAAAAAAATGTCCAGATTAACAGGACAAGAAATAGAGGGCCTAAATAACACAATCTTGGGGCAGGGATTTTGAACAAGCTCCCAAAAGGGAGAGAAGACCTTCAACTAGGTGGATTTAAAAGTGAATTCTATACAACATTCAAAGAACGATTAATTCCAAAATTATACAAGCTGTTTGGGGACTGTGGGGAACAGGGAAATAAAGGTCCCTACTCTTTCCATTCTAATTCTTTCTATGATAAAAATTTGGTCTTGATACTTAAACCACAGAGAACCAAAATAGAGTGAGCTTATAGAGCAAAATTCAAAGGCAAGATAAAGGGACCAGGATACCAAAATACTTTTATCAGTACTCTTTGAGGTAGCAAAGAAATGGAAACAAAGTGAATACCCACCACTTGGAAAACAGCTTTTAAAAACTATGGCAAAAAGAAAAGATAATTCTGTTCTGTAGGAAATGATAAATATATAAATTTAGAGAAGCATTAAAGATTTCCATGAAGTAATGAAGATGAAAATAAGCAGAAGGAATATAAAAATATATACAACTATGATAATATAAATGAAAAGAACAATAAAAAGAAACCTGGAGTCTTGGGCAATTATGATGGTTCTAAAGAACTGATAATAAAACAAATTCTCTCTGGGAAGAGAGATGAGGGGACTACTAAGCCACACTATATTTATTCTTAAGTGTTTTTTCTTTGTCACAAGGAAGGGTTCAATCTGCAGGGTGATAAGTTTTTAAATGTTTTGTAAAATAAAGACACAAGGTATCAATAGAAAGTATTTTTTTCTCAAAGAACATAAAAAACTCAGCTCTACCACATACTGCCTATGTGATCTTAGACAAGTCATTTAACTAGTCATACCTCGGTACTCATCAGCTTTAAAACTCACTGAAATTGGTATTCAACACATTTCAAGAGAAAAAAAATGCTTCAGTATTCATAGCTTACTCAGCACTCACTCAGTGCACCTGCTAAAACCTGTTATGAGTCGGGCAGCTAGCTGGTGCAGTGGATAAAACACTGACCCTGGATTCAGGAGTTCAAATCCGGCCTCTGACACTTGACACTTACTAGCTAGCTGTGTGACCCTGGGCAAGTCACTTAACCCTCACTGCCCCGACCAAAAAAAAAAAGAAAAACTCTTATGAGTCAAGATGTTACCCCACATCCAGTCTCTCCAGATGAAACAAGATCAACATGTTAGTCTCACAGTAGCTCACACTCAGTGCAGAAACCCACATATTTTGCTGTGTACTTTTTTGTGCTTTTTTTTTCATTTCAAGCTTATTTTTTTTGGTTCTTACAAGTTATCATGAGTTCAAAGAAGGTTAGTGATAAAACTCAGCAGAAAAGAAACTTGGTGAGAACCACAATAGAACAGAAAAAAAGAGATGATAGTTAAGCATGAGTGTGGTGGCCATGTGTCTGTCTGATCTCACTGCTGAGTCTAGTTTTAAGGTCTTGGATCAAAAAACAACCCCATCAATTTGTAAACTGCCAAGTAAAATGTGAAACTTCTGGCATTCAGAAAAGGATTATTTCAATTTACATTACTCCTTACAGGAAAAACCCCTTCATTACTTGTTTTTGTCATTAGTCGTGCCTTCTGGAACCAATTAATGACGAGTACCAAGGTACCACTGAATAGGTTTTCTCAACTATAAAAATGGGTATTAGACTAGATGACCTAAAAGATTTCCTTTAACCCTAAATTATATGATCTTTGCTGCTTCCTTACAGGTGGTAGCCACAGTGCTCTGAAATGCCCAGTTTTCCTTATCTTCATGTGTGCTCAGATTTGGTCAGTCCTGTGGCTGACACTGGCCTCATCTGTAAAGGGCTACAGAAGAATTTCACATAAAACATTAGTGGCTCATCCTGTAATATTCCCTTTCTTAAGACAATATTCAAATGCAAACTGAGGTGGAGATGAAAGGTGAAAAGGAAGCCCAGGATATAGAGGTCAAATTACAACCTCCAGCTGCTATCAGATATCCCACTGGAATCTAACTTTCTGTCAAACCAATATCTATGGAATTCAGTCATGTTTACAAAAATATTGTGTTATATTATAAAAGTAAAGAAATTATTTTAAATATATAGATCCTTAAAGAACTGACAAGTAATAACATTAAACTAAAGGTAATTAACTTGAAAATTCAAATAACAAACCAATGTGAGCATTAAGACATGCTATAAATAGCAGTTCTAAATAATCAGAGGGCAATCTTCAACCACATTAAACATCCAAAAAAATGTCAGTAATATACTAGTGTGAGGAGTTAAATATATAAAAAGCAAATTTAAAAATAAATAAAATGGATAAAAGAATGAAAAATAAATATTTATGAGCATATATAAATACACAATGAATATATAAATTAATGACATGAATGAAAATACATATACACATACATATACAGATATATACACATATTATATATATATTTATAGAGAGAAAGACTAGTCACCATATGTAAGATCCTTTCATTCTAAACTATATATATAATCATATCTGCATATATATATATGTGTGTATGTGTGTGTGTGTGTATATATATATATATATATATATATATATATATATATATATATATGATCAAACTGGGGGAGGGGGAAGGGGAGGAAGTACTAGCAGCCAAGAATAATCAGGAAAGATGCATGTAGAGGGTGGGATTTGAGCAGTTCTTAAAGAAATTGGGGTTTTAGGAAGTGGCAGTGAGGACAGAATGCATCCCAGGTCTTAGTGACATTAAATGCAAAGTATAGAGATAAGAGAAGGATGCCATGTATAAGGAACATAGAATAGCTAATTTGGCTGGAATAGAGAGTTTGGGAAGGGGAAATGAATAACAAGTTTGAAAGGGTCATTTCATTTGATGATTAAGAAGTAATTATGTGCCTAACACAAAGTGAATGCTTGAACACTGGTAATAAAAAAAGTAACAAAATTAGTACCCATTTTCTAAACCAATGAAATTCATATATAACTGTAATTATCATGACATGAAAAGAGCTTTTAACATTTAGATTGAACATGCTGTCTATTCCACTAAACATTTTCTCCTCTTTACCCCTATCTCATAATTCTTTTGTTTCAGAGGCTTCAGAATTAGATGTGGTGATCAGAACTACATATGTTAACTTATTGATAGATCTGCTAAACCTCTGGGCTATTATTATCGTAATGGAAAGAGAACTAGACTTGGAATCAAAAGAAACCTAGGTTCATATTCTGCCTCTGGCAATCATTATGACTATGTGCAAGTAATAGCACTTAACTTTTCTGGACTTTGGTTTCCCCTTCTGTCTAATGGAAATGTTAACACCTACCAAACCAACAAAAGTTTAAGTGCCTACTAACTACAAGAGGTGGGCAACTGGGAAGCACAATGGATAGAGTGCTGGACCTAGAGTCCAGAATACTCATTCATCATCTGGTCTCAGATGCTTAATTAGCTGTGCGAGCCTGGGCAAATCACCTAACCCTATTTGCTTCAGTTTCCTCATTTGTAAAATAAACTGGAGAAGGAAATGGCTAACCACTTCAGAATCTCTGCCACAAAACCCCAAATGGGGTCCCAAAGAGTCAAACACAACTGAAAAACAACAACAAAAATGGTTTCTTTTTAGGACAACTGGTTGGCACAGTAGATAGAGCACTAGGCTTGGAATCAGGAAGCCTCATCTTCATGAGTTCAAATCCAGCCTCAGACACTGACTAGCTGTGTGACCTTGGGCAAGTCACTTAACTTTTGTTTGCCTCAGTTCCTCATCTGTAAAATGAAATGGAGGAAGACATGGCAAACCACTCCAAAATTTTTACCAACAAAACTCTAAATGGAGTCGGTACATGACATGACACAAGTAAATACAACTGATAGGACTCAACAACAGCAAATACTAAACATTATTTTAAATACAAAGAAAAGCAAAACGTTGTCCCAGCTCTCAAGAAGCTCACAGTCTACTAGAGGAGGCATTATGCAAGCAACTATGTACAAATAAGATACATACACAGTCAACTGGAAATAATCTCAAAGGAAAAGGGATGAGAGAAAATTGGTGGTATAATGGTTAGAGCACTGGTCCTGGAGTCAAAGAAGTCTGAATCCAAATCTGGCTTCAAATACTGACTACCTATATGACCCTGAGCAAGTCATTTAACCTCTGTTTGCCTCAGTCTCCTCAACTATGAAATGGGAGAAATAATAGCATCTACCTCCCAGGGTTGTTAAGAGGACCCAATGAGGTAACATGTGTAAAAAGCACTTACCACAGTGCCCAGCACATAGAAGGCACTATATAAATGCTCATTCCCTTCCTTTTCTTCCACTAAGATTAGGGAGGACTAGGAATGGCTTCTTGTAGAAGGTGGCACTTTAGTGAAAGTGAAGAGCAGAGGTTGATGTCTAGGTTACAAGTCTGGCTTACTGGAAGAATGGCAGGGCCCCCTCTTCAGTAATAGAGAAGTTAGGAAGAGGTGAAGGCTTGGGCAGAAAGAAAATGGGTTCCATTTGGGACATGTTGGGCTTAACCTGTCTATAGGACGTCCTGTTTGATATATGCAATAGACAGCTGAGGATTCAAGACTGGATGTCAGGAGAGCGGTTAGAGACGGACAAACAGCTCTGAGAACACCAAGGGAATAAGTCAAAAGGGAGAAAAGGATCCAGGACAGAGCACTGGAGGACAGCTATGATTATTGGATGTAACACGGATCAGGATCCAGCAAAGGAACGTAAGAAGAAACCGTCAGAAAGATAAGAAAACCAAAAGAGAGCAGTGTCATGAAAACAGAGAAGAGAGTATTGAGCCCCTAGGAAAAGGGAAAGATCAACAGTGTCAAAAACTGCAGAAGTTAAAGAAGTGTACTGAGAATAGGTCATTAGATTTTGCAATTAAGATATTGTTAGTAACTTTGGAGAGAGTAATTTTGGTTTAATGATGAGGTCAGATGCCAGAATGCAGAGAGATAAAAGAATGGAGTAAGGAAGTATGGGCATCAACTGTAGATGGACCTCTCAAAGAGTATAGTCACAAAAGGCAGGAAATACAGGGCAATAACTAACAGAGATGAATGGATCAAATGAGGGTTTTTTGAGGACAGGGAAGACATGGGTGTGTTTTTAGGTAAGAAGGAAGCAATGAGTAAACAAGGTGAAATTGAAGAGAAGTCAAAAATGGGGATATTATAGGGGGCTATTTTCTGGAGAAGACAGGATAGAAAAGGATTACTTGGGCATGTAGTTGGGTTCTGCTTAGCAAGGAGAAGGGCCATCTCCTCTTGTGAGACGGGTAAAAGTAGAGATAGTGGCAGAAGGAATCTGAAAGATGTAAGATAAAGGGGATAGAAGAGGGTGCTTTTAGCGAATGGTTTCAGTTTTCTTCAGTGAAAAAGGAGATATGGTTCTCAAGCATAAGAGGTGGGTATAGAGGAAACCACAGGAGGTTTGAGGAGCAATGAAAAGCTTTGGAAAAGCAAATGTAGCAAATAAAATAGTAAATCAATTAAGTTAATATAAAAAGAATGCCTTGCCTTAGTGAGAGCCCAGTTGAGATTATGTAACATAAATTTGTAGTGGATCTAGTAAACATGGTTTCACAGTTTATTCTTATATGTGCCCATTGTCTAACCTGTTAGAATTCAAGGCCCTTGCAATCAGGGTTTGTTTCATTCACTGAATTTGAATCAACAGTGCTTGGAACAATACCAGGCACATGGTAGCAGCTTAATAAATGTTTGTTGATTGACTGATTACTGCTAGAAGAAATTTGGAGGAAGGGCTCTCAATAGCTCTCTTATGCTCACAGAAAAGCTTGATTTATCCTTGATTGGAAGATCAGAGAGCATATTTACCCCCTGAGGACCCTGACACCCTTCTGTATCCTTGGCAAGTCTAATATAACGACGACAACAACAACAACAACAGGTCTGTTATCTCTGATTTTGAACTAATACTGTATATCAAATAGCTATAAAATTTACAAGACATCATCAAAAAGGGATGTACCTTATTCAAAGGTATCAAGATAAAAATATCACAAGACACCCATGAGTTAATAATAAATCATTCTTTTTGCTTTATTTCTTTTCACCTATCTCATAATCTTAAACAGAGAAATTTGGAATTGAAAGAAACCATAAATTATTTAGTTCAACCACCTCATTTTAAAGAGAAGCTTCAGAAACTAAGTAATTTACCCAAAGTCAATAGCAAACCTAGACTAGAATTTTATCCCCTTCCTATCCCACACTAGACTGTCCCACCACTTGGTCTTCCTCTTGAGAGCAATAATTAAATCTACTACTACTGCAAAAATATTTGACACTAGATTACTTGCTGTCTTGGGGATGGGGGAGGGAAGGGAGAACAATTTGAAACCAGAAATCTTATAAAAATAAATGCTAAAAACTATCTCTAAATGTAACTAGAAAATAATAAATGTTTATATGGGAAAAAAAGTATATGACACGGGGCAGCTAGGTGGCGCAGTGGATAGAGCACCGACCCTGGAGTCAGGAGGACCTGGGTTCAAATCCGGCCTCAGACACTTAACACTTACTAGCCGTGTGACCCTGGGCAAGTCGCTTAACCCCAATTGCCTCACCAAAAAAAAAAAAAAAGTATATGACACTCTACAGACCTATGATTTCACTCACAATCCCTATGACTGCCTAGACTAAAGCTTCCTTTGTAGCCCTACTCCCCTGAGCTTTAATACTTTTAGCTTACATTTACAAGAACATAAGTTTCTGGAGGGCAAAGATCATCACATTCTTGTCTTTGCATCCCCAACACTTAAGCTCACTGATACTCAATTTATTGAATGCCTACTATGAACAAATAACAAATTTGAGGAATAAAAAAAAATAGTCTCTATCCTCAAATAATTTTGAATCTAGCATGAGAAGAAAATAAGTATAAAAACACATTATGACATAAGTATAAATTATAATGGGGGCTTCAAAGGTAAAAATGTACCCATTAGAGGTAGAGGTCTCTCACATACAGAATAGGAATATGGAAAGGCATAAAAGACAATAGCAGCAGCACTGAGGTAAATCTAGAATGATAGGAAGAATTTTTAATATGGTATTAAAAGCTACTCCCTTCTTCATAATCTCCCATCTCTCACCCCTAATTGTTTTCCTGTTGATTCTGAAATATTTCTATACCCAAATATTTGTGGTATTCAACCATCCTCTTTGTTTTAGATAAGAGTGATCTTCATCTGAATCTAACTCCCACACCACTCCTTCCTCAATCCTATCATTAGGTTAGGTCTACTCAGGCATTCCAATTATGAAAAATAGCCAATTTCACCCTTCTTATTCCTTTCTACACTAGAGGATTCCTTTTACCCTCTCTTCTCTTTTCCCTCCTAAAACTTTCAGTAACAGAACCAATCCTCAGGTGCTCTTTTTTGTATTGAATTCCCTCAATAGTCTTTGAGGATATTAAGGTTCCAAGGCAACATTTGTTCCTTCTCCCTCTATTAAAATGTTAGTCTTCTATCTTCACAGATACCCTTCCAATTGCTCAAAGAAATTTAACCTTATAGGTTTCTCTTAATTCTGAATTTGTATTTCAAAGCTCAAATTCAGCTCTGATCTTTTCATTAAAAATGCTTGAAAGTCCTCTATTCCATTAAAAGTCAATTTTCCCCCATAGAATTATATTCAGCTTCACAGATTAAATTATTCTTGGTTGCAAGCCATTGTATTTGGCCTCTGGGAATTTTATTTTTCTAAGATCTTCTCTGATTTTTAGAAGAAGCTGCCAAGTTCTATGTGATCCTACAATTCTTTGGTTCTTGAAATCCTTTCTGGATACTTTCAGTATTTTTTTCTTTAATGTGGAAACTCTGGATTTTTGCTATGACATTCCTAGGATTTTTCCTTTTGAAGGGGTTTTTTCAGAAGATGATCAATGAATTCTTTCTACCTTCTCCTTGCCCTCTGGGTTTAAAAGATCTGATATTTTTCCTATGATTTCTTGAAATAAGACATGCAGGCTTTTTTTAAACATGGCTTCCAGCAAGTCAGATAATTTTTAAACTATTTCTCCTTACCTTGTTTTTCAAGTCACTTTAAAAAATATATATATCAGGCATCTTATGTTTTCTTCTATTTTTTCATCTTTTGTTTTGTTTAATTTCTTGCTGATTCATTGTGATTGATTTTTATTTGGTCTATTCTAGTTTTGAGGGAATCCATTACTTGAGTAAAGTTACCACTTTCTTATTTAAGCTATTTATTTTCTTTCCAATTTGTTCCTTGAGAAATTTTATCTCACTTTTTATCTCCTGCTTCATTTCTTCTCTTTTTTATGTCATGAATCACTTTGGCAGTCTAGTGAAGCCTATGGAATTCTCAGAAAGTCTGTAAACACATGAGATTGATTACAAATACACAGGAAAGCAGTAATATTGCAATAATATTAGAATATCAAAACAGTAACTTAAATTCATGGACCTCAATTAAAAACTTGTTCTAGGTATTCTTACAATCCTTATCTATTGAGTCTTTGTTTAAAAGTGTTAATGTTACTTCATTCTTCTAAGTTTAATGTTGGGATATCACTAGATTGACAATGATTCTTATTCTGGTTGGTATCCTCTTTGGCTTGCTCATCTGTCCAGCTTTAATACCTTAACTGGTGCTTGGTGCCAGGGCCAGGCTCTGCCCACTCCTAGACTTTTGGGTAGGGTAGGCAGTCCTGCTTGGTCTCAGCTTTAATACCCGGTTTTCTATGCCAACCTTCACCTGCCAGGGTTCAACCTCCACTGGATCTTTGAAGTTCAAAGTGCTCTATCTTCAGGACCTTCTATAGTATCTCAGGAAAGAGTGCTAAGGACCTCAGAAGCCCCTGAGCACATAAACTTTCTCAGTCTAAATGCTACCACATTGCAGAGGTCACCAACCCTCCTGGTAGCTTCCAATAGGTTTCTTCCAGCTCTGAGGCTTTGTCAAGGGTGCCTTCTGCTCTTGCTCTTACCAGACAGAGAGCACGGTAGGATACAAGCCTCTGGTACTCTTTTCTACTTTCCAGTCTATCTGACTTTTCATGTAATTCTGGGGTAGTAGAAATCACTTGCTCAAGTTTCTCATTTCTAGATCATTATTAGGTGTTTCCATTCAGGCAGCCATTTTAGCAGCAAGTCTGCGTAGTTTGATTAGAATATAGAATGTTAACAGATGAGTAGACAAAAAAAGAACTGGATAGTTAATACTGCAGTGGCTCCCTATTACTCCAGAATCAAATACAAAATTCTCTGTTTGGCATCAAAACCCCTTCATAGGGGAAGCTAGGTAGCACAGTGGATAGAGCACCAGCCCTGGATTCAGGAGGACCTGAGTTCAAATCTAGCCTCAGACACTTACTACTTACTAGCTGTGTGACCCTGAGAAAGTCACCCCAATTGCCTCACCCCCCAAAAAAAACCCACAAAAAAAAAAAAACCCTTCATAACCTAGTCTCCTCTTACCTTTCCTGTTTTCTTATACCTTACTCACCAGCACATCCTCTTTGATGCAGTGACACTGGCCTCCTGGCGATTCCATGAACAAGACACTTCATCTCTCAGCTCTGAGCATTTTCTCTGGCAACACCCCATGCATGCCTGCAATGTTCTCCTTCCTCATCTCTGCATACTAACTTCCCTGGCTTCCTTTAAGTGTCAATTACAATCTTATCTTTTCTAGTGTCTTCACTCTTGTCAATTATTTCCTATTTATCTTCCCTGTGGTTTGTCTCTATATATCTGTCTGCATATGGTCTCTCCCATTAGACTGTGAGCTCCTTGAGGGCAGGAACTGTCTTTTGACTTCTTTGGTATACCCTAGCACTTAGCACAATGCCTGGCATAGTGGATACTTAATAAACGTTTACTGATTGACTGATTATCCTCAGCTCCCAGAAAAGACACTGTCATCAGCCATTACTATCCCAGGACATAATCAGGATGTCAATGAAGAAGTTAAAATCCTCCTACTTTTACGAGTTCCTGAAAGTGGGGGGAGGGGAAAGACAGAGACCAAGACCAAGGGCCAGAAGAGAGACCAAGGCTGGGGCTCTTCTTCTCCACTCAAGCAATTCCTTCTTAAGAGCTTATCTGGAAGACTTCCACTCTAAATTCCTAGAGAATTAAATCCTTGGGTTCTCAACCAGATTACTATTAATAGATGACCCACAAGTTTCCTCAACCAATCCAAACACACTTCCTATGTGGTTTCATTTCATTTAATGCCTTTCAAGGTTTCTTTACACTTAGACTAAACCCTATGACTGATAGATTGATGTTGAGGCCCTATTTACTGATAATTCATACCTCTGACTGATTATTTTCACTTGACAAAGGCATCAGCATTTTGTCATTTACTTTAAGTGAGCCAAGTAATTTAACTGGCTCAATTAACTCTAACCCTTACACTGACAACACACAGTTATTGTTGTTCAAAGATAATGATGTCATGCTTACAAAATCTACAGATGACATAATGCTGGTGAGGAAATTTTGTTGGATAACAAACTAAGATCCAAGTGGATCTTAACTACCTAAAGCAATGGACAAATATAGCAAGATGAGATTTTTTAAAGTCTTGCACTGGGGCAGCTAGGTTGTACAGTGGATAAAGCACCAGCCCTGGATTCAGGAGTACCTGAGTTCAAATACGGCCTCAGACACTTAACAATTACTAGCTGTGTGACCCTGGGCAAGTCACTTAACCCCCACTGCCCCACAAAATAAATAAATAAATAAATAAATAAATAAATAAATAAATAAATAAATAAATAAATAAATAAATAAATAAACAATAAAATAATAAAATAAAAAGTCTTGCACTGATGATTTTTTTAAAAATTGTAGTTACAGGATGGAGGAGAATGGTTAGAGAGTAGTTCTTATAAAAAAAATTGAGTTTTAGATAACTGAGTCAACAATGTGATGTAACTACCAAAAATATGCAATTACAGTGTACATCCAAGATGATGTCCAGAACAAAGAAGATAACATGCCCAATATAGCATTCAATAAGCACAACATATATGCAATACTATTTCAGTTTCAGGTGCTATATAGTAAAGACATTACGAATTAGAAATCATTCAAAGTGAGGTAACCAGGAAGAAGAAAGGAATCCAAATTATATTAAAGAAATACTGCGAAAGAACCAAGATGGTAATGTAACAGAAATTCAACAAGCTCCTGTCAAAAACTCCAAACAGATCTAGAAAACATAAGAGACCCATGGGGAAATTAAAGAAAAAGTCATAGTGAATCAATCTTCCACCCAGGTCATAGCATGGGAGTATGAAGGGACCTACTGAATTTGTTTTCTTGAGTTGTCTTATTCTACAGAGATAAAGCCCCCCTAAACTAACAACAGTGATTTTTTTTTTTAATTGAACTCTATTAAACTCTCAGTGTGTTCTTGAACTCAACTCAGCTATAAACCTGGCTCCAGCCAATCTAGCCCAGAATGATAAACGTTGTACAGCTAAGACCCTTTCAGGAAAACAGAACATCCTCCCTCTATGGTCCAGAATTCCCAAGCCCTCCTACTTTCTCTCACTCCCCCTCTTCTACTGTTCCCTTCCTCCTTCCATACAACTCCCAATTGTGAGGGGATTGCCCTCTATTCCTCTTATGAGACCTCCCTTTTTGTTGTAATCCTTAAATACTCAAGGCTTTGGCTCCATTGTTGTCCTACTTTGTTGTCTGTACAAAAGGGGATCTAGTATGGATGTTTCTGCTTTCTCTTGTAATAAAATGTTATAACTCAAGTCTTTTGGAGTTTCGACTGTTTCATTGACAGGAGATAGAGAGAAAAGTCTATAGATACCAGGTCAGGGTCTGGCCTTGAACATGTCACACAGAGCACTCAAAAAGGGAAAAGATATGCATCTAGGCAAGAGGAAGTTCCAGCCCCATATAAGGACACCAAGATCAGAACAAGGTGCCAGGTGATAACTTTGTTACCCACTACCAAGTCCTCAGGCACAGATACTAGAGTAAGAATGTCTGTGCCTAGGTGTGGCACTTAGGGTAAGGAGCAGTCAGAGGTTTTAGACACTGAATGAAATCAGAGCTAGAGGCAACAACAACAAAAATAAAAAGAAAAAAGAAAAGAAAAGAAATGAGAGCTGAAGAAGAAAGATTGGAAAGGAAATTAATAGCTTGGCACAAATACAAAACCTTGCCCAAGTAACAAACTCCCTCAAACTCAAAATGTACCAAATAGAAGCCACTGACTCCATGAGATAATATCAAGACAAAGTGAAAAAACTGAAAAAAATAACTGAAAAAAATGCAAGGTGTCTCATAGAAAAAACAACTGACCTGAGAAACAGATGAAAGGGAAAAAAAATAAAGAGCCATTGGACTATCCTAACACCATGACCAAATAAATGAGCAAAGATATCATATTTCAAAAAAAATATTAAAACTGCCTAGTTATCTCAGAACAGATGGCAAAGTAGAAATAGAATCCACTAGTTACCTACTGAAAGAAACCCCAAAATGAAAACATTACAGCCAAAATTCAGAGATTCCATGTAAAAGAAAAAATACTTTACAAAATCAGAAAGAAAGAATTCAAGTACCAAGAAGCCAGTCAAAATCCCACCAGATTCAACAGCCATTATAACAGATCAAAGAGTTTGGAATAAAATATTCCCAGAAGGAAAAGAATATATAAGCTTAGAGCCAAGAATAACTTACTGAGCAAAGCTGAGTATAATCTTATAAGAGAAAAAAATAGATCTTTAATGAAATAAATTCCAAGCATTCGTGATGAAAAGACCCGAACTGTGTTAAACTTTGAATGACAAACAGAAGAGTTAGGAGAAATATAAACACCAGTGAACAATGATAAAAGACTAAAGAGGTTGAACTATTTACAGTCTAATATGAGAAAATAATACATGTTCCCCCTGAACCAATTATCATTAGAGGCCATAGAGGGAGTCTATGAAGGTCTGGGGATGGTTCTATTATGTCTTGATCTTAAGAATGGAAAGAGAAGTGACAAGGAAAATGAACAGTTAAATTAGGGGAAATTATTTCATATAATCCAGGTGCCCAAGTACATAAGGAGGTGAGTAGGATACTCCCTTGATATTTGATACAAGGATACCTAAACCTCACTCTCATCTGAACTGGTCAAAGCAGGAAAGAATACATGTACACAAACACAATTTTGGAGAATAGATCTGAGTACAGAAATACATTTGAATCAACAAGGAAATAGGAAGGAAAAGGGAGCAGGGAAAATTAAAGAGAAAGTAGATTAATGAGGTATTAGTCCTAAGCTAAACAAATTCTAATGATATATAAAATTATTTATGGCTCTTTTTGAGGTGACAAAGAATAGGAATCTGAAGAGTTATTCATCAATTGTGGAACAGCTCAACCAGTTACAGTATATAAATGTAATAGGATACTGTTGTGCTCTAAGAAATGCTAAAGGGTATGCTTCTGAGCAACACAAGAATGGCAGCTAGGTGGCGCAGTAGATAAAGCACCAGCCCTGGATTCAGGAGGACCTGAGTTCAAATCCGACCTCAGACACTTGACACTTACTAGCTGTGTGACCTTGGGCAAGTCACTTAACCTTCATTCCCCCCCCAAAAAAAATTTATGCTGAGTGAAGTGAGCAAAATAAGAACAAGTTATACAATGCCAACAACATGATACTCTTCTGATTGGAGAGCTCCTTGCAAACCCTCCATTTAAGCTCACTCAGGACAGTGACCTCTTCATTTCCCACCCAGCTTCACTCCTCTGGACTTCGTGATACCCCTCTCTGCCTTCTCCAAAGGCAGCACAGTGGATAGAGTACTGGCATTAAAGTTGGAAGAACCTGAGTTCAAATCTCACCTCAGACACTTATTAGCTCTGTGACCATGGGCAAGTCATTTAACCTCAATTGCCTTAAACATCTAGAGCCATCTCCAGTCATCCTGATATACATCTTGCCACTGCACCTAGATGGCTCTGGAGGAGAGTGAGGCTAGTGATTTTGTACAGCCCTGCCTCACTTAAATACAATTCATTTCAAGTCATGATATCACCCTGATTTCATGGACCTCTTCAAGAATGAAGGACACACAACAGCCTTCCCCACACTGGACTGTAAGCTCCTTGAGGGCAGGGACTATCCCTTTTTATATTTGTATCCTCAGTACTTAGCACAATGCTTGCTCACAGTAAGCACTTAATAAATATTTATTGACTGACTGAGGGAGGTGGATTTTTTCTGATTGAAAAAAGAAAGCATCTATGTATATATGAAAGAAATTACAACTGAAGGAACTAATGTTTGTTCGGAAGAGAAAGGGGAAAAACAATTGGAATTAACGGATAGGTGGTTTTTAATCTCTGTGAAATGTAAGCAGGTATGGGCTTATTCTTTATGGTTTATATATTGAAGGAGGACCAATGGGTAGTTTAAGCTCAATACAAACAAGTCTGAATTTGGAAATATATAAAATTTTAAAAGTAAAACTAAAACTCCACTTACCAATGTAGTATGTTTAATTATAGTAGTATTTGTAGTAGTATAATTATATGTAATAGTAATATAGTAGTATAATTACAATATGCAATATACAATGTTAACATTTTCATAAAGTTGTTACATAGATTGTGTCCTATCAGGAGTCACAATTTTAACAAGTTCACTGTTAAAATGAAGTGCATTGAGTAAAGATAATGACTACAAGGATCTTGTTTAGTAACCTTGACTTCAAAAATGCAGGCTTTTAACTGGCAAGCAATTTAATCTATTTCAAAAGCAATTTTCCCATTGTGTTATAAAAATTTAACTCAGTATTTTAAAACAATAAAATAATGAATAATGGATTTTTTAATAGCTAGAATGAGGATAAAAATCTTAGTTTCTTTGTTGCTTGGTGTCACACACACTTAATTGGTTTGTCACTCATGGGAAAATCAACATTTCAGGCAATTAAGTGTAATCCTAGAAACTTTAAAAAAAAAAAGGCGGTGAAAACAATGTGAACAAAGAAGATATCAAAACTCACAGCAAGAGTGCTACTAAAGAAAGAAATCTTAACTAAAACATGGCTGCCTGGAGTAAAGTAATAATAATAATAATATTAAACAACTTTCAAAAAGAAAATCAAGTGCTTTATCAAGGACTATAATTTAAATGGATATAAGTGGAATACAACTGTTTTAAATTTGGTTCTAATTAACCTACCTTTAAATTGTTTAAATATTGAGAGCTTTAACATTTCTGACCAATCAATTTATATTAAAAGGGAACATTAAGTTTCAATTTTGTCTATCTACCACTTGCATCATACCTACCTGAGGGAATATATATATATACATATATATATGCACAGAAATGTTTTATGTAGAACAATCAACAACACAACTAAAATCCTAAAAGTCAATACAATTAAAACTATTCAGTCATGGAAAATAAGGTTACAACAAACTATAAATTCTAAACCAAAATAATTTTTCATATCTTAGTTGACAAACATGACATGATTTTGATAATGCTCATTTTCTATAATAAGCTCCTTAAGAAAAATTGCATCTAAACTCATTATCCATAGAAATGAGTGACAATCCTCATTAAAATGCACAAGAAAACAAATGGTTAATTTGCACCATTAGTTTTAACCAAGCTTTTGCACCAAATTCTTATTTGGAAACAGACATTCTAGGTTCAAATCCTGTCTCTGCCACTTGCAAAGTCACCTGTGTGACCTCTGTATTAGTCACTTAATGACTCTGAAACTCAGGTTCCTGGTGTGCTAAAACAAAAAGATAGCAACAGAAGAAAAATATAAAAATTATAACTAATCATTAGCAAAGAATTAACAAAATTATCACTCCTTGAAAATAATACTATGAGCATTTAGAAAGCACAAGAAAATTAAAGAATTAAACCAATTAATTGCTTCAGCAAGATAGCAAATACACAAAAATAAATCCATAAAAATCTTCCATACTTCTAAACAGAAAAAAATATAGAAGAAAAAACTCTAATCAAAATAATGTTTTCAAAAATCAATAAAACATGGACATTATCAATATTTAGATAACTATGACCACAAAACACTATTTACATTCATAAAAGGAAAAAATAATCGAGATACTTATTGACCATGATTAAAATCTACCAATGTAATAAAAATGAAAATAATACCTAAACTAACAATGTTAAAAAAGAAAATAATAAGTATACAAAAGAACAAAAATGATGACACAAACATATTAAAATTCCTGGGATATAGCTAAAATTGTCCTCAGAGATTACCTCTGAAATTCTACATTAACAAAATAGAAAAAGAGAGAGAGAGAGAGAGAGAGAGAGAGAGAGAGAGAGAGAGAGAGAGAGAGAGAGAGAGAGAGGACTAATGAAGTGAATATGCAGTCTTAAAAAACAGAAAATCAACAAAATCCAAAATATTCACATTAAAAGTAAATCTTGGGGCAGCTAGGTGGCGCAGTGGATAGAGCACTGGCCCTGGAGTCAGGAGTACCTGAGTTCAAATCCAGCCTCAGACACTTAACACTTACTAGCTGTGTGACCCTGGGCAAGTCACTTAACCCCAATTGCCTCACTAAAATAAAATTTTTTAAAAATCTTGATAAAAGTAAATCTTGAAAATTAGAGAAATAAATAAAAGGTAAAACAAAAAGACTGCAAAAATGATCAACTAAAAACTGATTCTGTGAAAAGATTAACAAAATTGATATAGCATTACCAATTTTAATTTTTAAAAAATCAAATTACCAAAATAAAAAATGAAACTGAAATCACAACAAATAAGAAATAAAAATTTATCAAAACTTAATATACATAATTACTTTCAAGCAAAACCAAAAATTTTAAAGAAATTACACCTTACTTTAAACAGAACATGAAACTGAGGTCTTATATAACCCAATATCAGAAAATAAAATTAAACAAAACATAAAGAATTACCCAATGAGGGGAGGAACACTAGTCTAAATGCATTCTTTGGGAAATTCTATCAAACACTTAAGATGCAATATGCCACAAAAAAAATTCTTAAAAAGTGAATTACAGGGGGCGGCTAGGTGTCGCAGTAGATAAAGCACCAGCCCTGGATTCAGGAGTTCCTGAGTTCAAATCCGGCCTCAGACACTTGACACTTACTGGCTGTGTGACCCTGGGCAAGTCACTTAACTCCCATTGCCCCGCAAAATAAAATAAAATAAAATAAAATAAAATAAAATAAAATAAAATAAAATAAAATAAAATAAAAATAAAAAGTGAATTAGAGGGGCAGCTTGGTGGCGCAGTGGATAAAGCACCAGCCCTGGATTCAGGAGTTCCTGAGTTCAAATCCGGCCTCAGACACTTGACACTTACTAGCTGTGTGACCCTGGGCAAGTAACTTAACTCCAATTGTCTCACAAATAAACAAACAAACAAAAAAAGTGAATAAGAAAACACTGTTCTAAACTCCTTTTATTATCAAAATAAAATCCCCAAACCTAAGTCAGGGTAGGTGAAAACAGCTATAAATCAACATCACTAAAGAATAGTGATGTAAAAATTATAAATAAAATCACAGCCAAAAAAACTACAAATATCCAAAAATATATTCATTATGAGCAAGGTGTATGTATACCAAAAATGTAAGGGATGGATGGTTAACATTAGAAAAACAATTAACATAATCACATTTCTTAAATATTCCAACCCATAAACCAAGATTTTTTTTTTAAAGTTCTGATGAAGCACAACACTCATTTGTAGCTTGAAACCCTAAAAAGCATTGAAAACAGACTGGCCTTTGTAACTGTAAAGCTAACTTCAAATTCAAAAGGAACACAACAGAAGCATTCCCAAGAAAAACAGGAGAGAAAAGGAAGGATGTTTCCTTTTTCCGCTCTTCTATGATGTAGTTCTAGAATTACTGATTATAGCAATAGAAGAAGCAAATTAAGGCATAAACATAAATCATCCCTAAATACAGAGGACATGATAGTTTGTTTAGAAAATCCCATATACTTGGGGGAAGGGAGGAGAAATGGAAGAGAAAGAGAGAAAATAGCTTCAGTAAAGTAGGATCCAAAATAAATCAACAAAGAAATAAACAACATTCTAGTACCTAGCACAATAGTACGTACTTACTATTAATAAACTGATGACTAATTTCTATAAAAAAACAGCAAAATTTAGAAAAGACTAATAGAAAAGGAAATCCCATTCAAAATAACTCCAAAATGAATAAACATCTGGAAATAAACCCACCAAAATATACTCAAGATTACAAAATGCTTTTTTAAAAGAACTAAAAATAAAAATAAATTAAATTAAGATTGAATTATATGGCCAATAGTTCCTTTCCAGTTCTAAACCTATGATTCTATCAAAGGGATAGAAAAAGGACCCATAGGTACAAAAGGACCCATAGGTACAAAAATATTTATAGCATTTCTTTTCTGAGGGGATGCCCATCAAATGGAAAATGGCTGAGCAAGTTATGGTATATGAAGGTGATGGAATACTGTTGTGCTGTAAGAAATGATGAATGGGATGATTTTTTTATAATACCTAAACTGGAATACCTAATCTGGAAAGATTTATATGAATTTATGTAAAGTTATGTGAACCAGAGTGGTGAGTGAACCAGATGTACACACTAGCAGCAATACTATAAAAATAATCAACTGTCAAAGACTTAGTAAAATTCTGATCAAAACAATGATTCGCCATAATTCCAAAGGACTCATCATGAAAAATGCTATCTATATCCAAACAGAAAGCATATGGATTCTGAATGCCGACAGAAGCATATGGCAAATATGAAAGCATTTTGCATGACTTCATATGTATAACGGGTATCATATTTCTTGCCTTCTCATTGGAAGGAAGTGAAAGTGAAGAAATTAGGAACTGAAAATAAAAATAATTTTTTAAACCACAAAAAATAAATAAACCTGGAATGCTATTGATACTACATCAGAGCTAACAAATAGTAATATGGTCAAAAATTATAAGGAACAATGAATGGAAAATATAGCAGTTTACATTATCTATGGTGAACAAAGGTAACATTTTATCCAACTAATGCTTAAGTGAACAGGTTTACAATTATACATTTCATAGGGTTAAAAATATCAAATATCTAATAATAGTAAAAGTGCAATATAAAATTGAAAGAGGGCATATACACACTTTGATCATAAAATGGATCATAAGAAAACATCATAAAACACCGTATAAGGAAACACAGTTGCTTCTGATTGTATTCTTCCCAAGAGTTCATTCTGCATACTGCCTAACTCTAGTTATATGCTCTATGTATATGCCCCTGTTCCATTTGTTGGAATATCAGCTCCATCCATATCATCAACTTCTTCATCAGGCTAGCATATCTCAGACTGAGCTTTAATTCAGTTAGTACAAGGTCATTAGTAGGATCCCATTCTCCTACAGCTCCCACTATTAGTAAGTTGCAGTATAGTCTATATAGCCTTCCTGGGCCAGATGCTAACAAACTATCTCATATTTCTCAATTTTGCCAGCTCTAGCTGATTAGAAGGAAGAATATCTATTTTCAAAGGGTATACTAACATCTATGATAATGGTTTTTACTGTTCAAGAATATTAAATCCAATCTTAAGGCCTCTCCCAGTCCTAGTACTGTTTTATTTACCTGAATCTCAGTTTTTTCTGGCACTGTGATAGCTTCAATTAGTCTATGTAGAATGGTATCATGCCACCAGTTAATACCCCCACTCAGTTGAGTACCACAATGGCAGAGGACATAAGGGAGCATTTCATTTGATGTCCATCCCACACCAGTGATAGCACTTGTCTCTGGAGTCAAATTTCCTGGCCCCGTTTAATAAGATGCAGTTCAGGCTGCATTTGTGATACCCATGTGCAAATTGTGAAAAGGAACCCTTTTTCATAATAAAAAAAAAAATTGAGGCAGCAGCCATTAGTAAGGGGTAAAATTCTAGCTAGTCTGTCTAAAATATCTAATGAGTGGTCGCCAATAAATTATAAGCTTTAGCAAGAGTTAGACTTTTAAGCATTTATTAAGGAGAATAAGAATTTGGTGAAGAGAAAGAGAAAGGCCTAGATTCATCTATCTATTAAAGGGAGAGAGCATTCCTAGCTGCCTTCTCCACCAGAGTCCTCAGGAAAGAGAGTGAGTCAGAGTGTCAGCCTCCCCCTTCTTCCTCCCACCGGCAAACATCACTTCCTGATGCCAAAGAAAAGACGCATGCATGGTCCTGCCCTCAGAGGCCCTCTCCTCATGTTGAGCTTTCCTACATTAAGTCTCCAGCAGGTGGCGTCATTACAATTGTTACAAAGGTAATGTGAGAATTGGAATGACACCCCCTGCTAAGAGAGATACTGCAGGGAAGCTCTGCAATGAGGAGAAAGCATATGACTTGGAAACCATGTGACTTTAGCACCTGGAAGTTACCCAGCATCTGGAAGTTGCCTGGTGTCCAGAAGTTACATCTATAGAACCACCCGTGGGACCTGTCAAACAGAGCTACCAAACAATTAGCTTGGAGCTGTGTGTGTGTGTGTGTGTGTGTGTGTGTGTGTGTGTGTGTGTGTATGGCCCTGTTTCCAGTTTCACAACAGGGATTCTGGGAGAAGCCCTTGAGGAGGGGTCTTTTGGGTTCCTGACCTCGGCTTGGTGGGTCGGATGCTGGGGTCTATTAGATAGTTAGAGGAAGTTTGCCTTTTACTTTTCTCTCTCTCTCCTCACCAACTTCTGATGCACTTTAATAAATACTTAAAAGTCTAAAGTCTTGCTAAAGCTTCTAATTTAAGGCAACCACTCATTAGATTTTAGACATCGCAGCTAGAATTTTTGGCCCCTTACAGTATTGGAATATAATTTTTTTTTAATTTTTGAAAAAAAAAATGAAAATAATGTCAGATCCCAAAAAAGATAAAAAGACCTTTATGTAAAAAATATTTATAGCAACTCTTTTTGTAGTGGCTAAGAATTAGAAATCAAAGGAATGTCCATCAACTGGGGAATGTCCATACAAGCTGTGGTATATGATGGTGATGGAATTTTATTGTGCTATAAGAAATGACAAGCAGGATGCTTTTTTGGGGGTCAGGGCAATGAGGGTTAAGTGACTTGCCCAGGGTCACACAGCTAGTAAGTGTCAAACGTCTGAGGCTAGATTTGAACTCAGGTCCTCCTGAATCCAGGGCCAATGCTTTATCCACTGCGCCACTTAGCTGCCCAAGCAGGATGATTTCTGAAAGGCCTGGAAAGACTTGTATGAACTGATGTATAGTAAAGTGAGCAGAACCAAAAGAATGTTATGCAAGGTAACAGTAATATTGTTTGATGAAGAACTGTGAATGACAACCATTCTCAGCAATCTAAGACAATCCCAAAGGACTATCGATGAAACATACTATCCACCTCCAAAGAAAGAATAGATTGAACACAGACTGAAGCATGCTATTTTTCATTTTATTTCTTTCATTTTTTTCTTTTATTCAAGTTTTTTTTAATAAAATTACTAATATGGTAAGTTTTACATAAATGCACACGCATAACCTATATCTGATTGTTTACCAACTCAGGGAGGAGGGGGCAGAGGGAGGGAAAAAGGGATGAAATTTGGAACTCAAAACTTTAATTGTTTATTATTTAAAAAAATAAAATAGGAGCAGCTAGGTGGCACAGTGGATAGAGTACCTGCCCTGCATTCAGAAGGACCTGAGTTCAAATCTGGCCTCAGACACTTGACACTTACTACCTGTGTGACCCTGGGCAAGTCACTTAACCCCAACTGCTTCACCAAAAAAAATATTAAATTAAAAATGATGGTTCCTCAGCAGACAAAAAATAAAGAAAAGAATGTCAGAATATCTACCCTTTGAAACTGAAGTTAATAAATACACGAGAAATAAAGGAAACTGTACTCATTATATCTACAAAGGCATCTGATATCACCTCTCATGTCAGGAAAGAACTTCAAAAAATTATCTATCTAATCTAAGCCATACCCTATGGACAATACAAATATGGACTATATGAAAAAAAAGAGTTAAAGGTACCTATTTCAGCTTATATGAGGTAACAAGTTGGCTCAGCGGAGAGTGTGCTAGGTCTGAAGTCAAAAAGACCTTCCTGAATTCAAATCCTCCCTCACATACTCACTAGCTGTGTGATCCTAGGCAAGTCACTTAACCTCTGTATGCCTTAATCCACTAGAGAAGGAAATAGCAAACTACTGGAGTATCTTTGCCAAGAAAACCCCATAAAGGATCCTGAAGAGCTGGATACAATTGAATAACAGCAACAACAAATTCTAGCTTATAGCACTGAATGAAAGGGACATTAGAGATCACCTTGTTCAGTTTCCTCATTTTATAGATGAGGAAACTGAAACCCAGAGGGGTGGTTTGCCTAAGTTCATAAAGCTAATAAGAAGCAGAGTTGGGACTTAAAACCAGGTCCTCTGATTTAAATCCTCTCTTCTTTCTATTACAACCATATTGCTTCCTCTCATACACATTTCACTATATAATTTTCCCCAATAATCTTGAGCATTATCCCCAGAAATCAGTTACAACTAACAAAAAAAATCTTTGCTCTCACCCTCCTCCCAGCCAAATTCTGATCTTTCTTCAAGGTCCAACTCAAGATGGTCCTCCTCCACAAAGCCATCCCAAACCATTTCAATCGCCAGTGATCTCATTTTCCCCATGATCCAAAACACTTAATTTTCTACATTATATTTCAAAATGAATCATCCTAGTTTGGGCCCCCATCTCTTCTTACCTGGATGCATTACAAATGTCTTCTAATCACTGTCTCTACACATGCTTATCCTCACACCAATCCATCCACACTGCTGCTTAATTGGTATTCTTAAAGTATGACCACATGCACTCATTTAAAACCCTTAGCCTACCTTTCCAGCCTTATTACACGTTACTCCCCTTCATGTACTCTGGTCCAGTCAAGTTGGCCTTCTTTCAAGTCCTCACACACTGCAATCCATCTGCTTTCTCCATATCTCTATATAAGGTGTCCCTCCTATGTGGAATGAATTTCCTCAACTCTTCCTCTAAGAATCATCACTTCCTACAAAGTTCAGCTCTAATGCCACCTCATACATGTGTTCTTTCCTCATCCACCAATTTTTAGTGCCCCTGCCTTTCAAAATTACTGCATATTTACTTTATATCAAAAAATATAAGTCCCCCCTGCCAAAGACTATCTTTGTATACCTTGTATCTAGCACAGTGCCCAGGCACAAAGTAGGGACTTAACAAATATTTGGTGACTGACTAACTGAATATGTTTATTTACTGAGGAAGTAGGAGGGGAAGGAGATAAAAGGGAGGGCTGATAGAAGGGAAGGTGAATAGGGGAAGCAGAGGTCAGATGCAAAACATTTTTGAGGATGGACAGGGTGAAAAGAGAAAGAAAGGATAAATGAGGGGAAATAGGATGAAGGAAAATTCAAAGTAATCCTAACTATGAAAAAAAAAAGTTCATAGCAAGTTTCTGGCGTTCTCATTTCTCAAACTATAGAGAACTGAGTCAAATTTATAAGAATACAAGTCATTTCCCAATTAATAAAAGGGCAAAGAATATGAACAGGCAGTTTTCAGATAAAGAAATCAAAGCTATCTATAGTCATATGAAAAAAAATCTGGAATTCTACCACAATTCTCTACCACAACTTGTTTAGCTCAATTTCCAATACCTTACCACCACCACAAAAAAAAAAAAAAAAGAGCTGCTATAAATATTTTTTGTATATATAGGTTCTTTTCAGTTTTTTAAAATTTCTTTGGGACACAGACCTAGTATTGGTGTTGCTGAGTCAAAGGGTATGCACAGTTTTATAGTCCTTTGGGTGTAGTTCCAAATTGCTTTTCAGAATGGTTGGATCAGTTCACAACTCCACAAACAATGCTTTAGTGTCCTGGTGTTTGCCTCTCCAGCATTTGATGTTTTCCTTTTCTGTTATATTGTCCAATGTGATAGGTATGAGGTGGTACCTCAGTGTTATTTTAATTAGCATTTCTCTAATCAATAGTACAGCTACAGTAAGGATAACACAAGATCTAGCAGCTTCTGGGGCAGCTAGATGGCGCAGTGGATAGAGCACCGGCCCTGGATTCAGGAGTACCTGAGTTCAAATCCGGCCTCAGACACTTAACACTTACTAGCTGTGTGACCCTGGGCAAGTCACTTAACCCCAATTGCCCCTCAAAAAAAAAAAAAAAATTAAAAAAAGATCTAGCAGCTTCTACATTAAAGGACCAGAGGGCATGGAATATGATATTCCAGGGGGCAAAGGAAATGGGATTACAACCAAAAATCACTTACCCAGCAAAACTTTATACAATCTTTCAGGGGGAAAAATGGGACTTCAATAAAAAAGAGGACTTTCAGGCATTCATGATGAAAAGACGTGAACTAAATAGAAAATTTGACTTTCAAATACAGGACCCTAGAGAAGCATAAAAGGGTAAACAGGAAAAAGAAACCATGAGGGACAATAAAAGGTTACACTGTTTACATTCCTACATGGGAAGATAATACTTCTAACTCATAAGAACTTTCTCAGTATTAAGCAGCTGAAAGGAATATACTTAGAGGGCACAGGTGTGAATTGAATATGAAGGGATAATATCTGTAAAGCATTTATTTTTTGTTTATCCTTATTTTTTGAGGGGCAGGCAGGATGGGGTGGCTTGTGTCTGGGGCTGGATTTGGGCTCAGGGCCTCCTAGGTTCAGGGCTAGGGCTTTGTCCACTGTGTCACCTAGCTGACCCATGATGACATCTTTAAAATAAAGTTAAGGGGCAGCTAGGTGGCACAGTGGAAAAAGCACTGGCCCTGGATTCAGGAGGACCCGAGTTCAAATCCAGACTCAGACACTTGACACTTACTAGCTGTGTGACCCTAGGCAAGTCACTTAACCCCTGTTGCCCTGCAAAAAATTAAATTAAATTAAGTTAAGGGGTAAGAGGAATGCACTGGAAGAAAGGGAAAGGGAGAGGTAGAAGGTAGTAAAGTAGCTAACATAAAAAAAATAAGAAAAAGCTTATGGAATGGAGGGGAAGATGGGGAAGGAGAAAGGGATTGAGTGAGCCTTACTTTCATCAGAATTGGCTCAAAGAGGCAATAACATACACACTCAAGTGGGTATAGTAATATATTTTGCCCTCAGGGAAAGTGGGAGGGGAAGAGGATGGGGGCGGGGTGAAGGAAGGGAGAGCAGATTGGGGGAGGGGGCAGTATAAAGGAAAACACTTTTGAGGAGGGATAGGGTGAAAGAAGTTAAAAAAAATAGAGTAAATATCAAGGGGAGGGAATAGGATGGAGGGTAATACTGTTAGCAATAGTAACTGTGAAAGAAATGATGAGCAGGATGCTATCAGAAGGACGTATGAAAAATGCAAACCATCAACAGAGAAAGAACTGATGGTATCTGAATACAGATAGAAGTATAATTTTATTTGTTAGTTCCTCTTTCTAAAGTTATTTTGTCTATTTTCTTTAGCAACCTGACCAATCTGAAGACATTTTGTACGACTGCTGGGTTATTGTGAAGAAAATTCTCTGTCAAGTTTAAGGTACTATATAGAAATTGTGATGAACAGGATGCTATCAGAAAAACCTGGAAAGACACATATGAACGGAAGCAGAAAGAAATGTACTGTATACAAAATAACAGCATTAGTGTAAGATGATCTGCTGGGAAGCACATGGTTATTTTCAGAAAGGCAATGATCCAATATAACTCTGAAGAACCTAGGAAAAATGCAGTACATCTACAGAGAAAGAACTGATGATATCTGAAAACAGACTGAAACACATTTTGGGGGGGACAATTCCTTAATCTGAAGTTTTGTTTTTATTTGTTTCCACTCACAACCTAGATAAGGTAGAATAGTTTGCCATGACTGCTCATGTATAATTTATGTTGAATTGTTTCAGTTCTTGGGGTGGGGGTGGGCAGGGAGGGGAGGGAGGAAGAGAAGTTGGAATACAAAGTTGTTTTTTTTTTTAAATTGATGTCAAAATTTGCTTTTACATGTAATTTGGAAAATAAAAGTCTAAAATAAATAAATAAAGTAAGCCTAAACTAAAAAAAAAATTATGAAAATATCTGTTGTTGTTTTTTTACATGTAACTTGGAGAAAATTCTAAATAAAATTTTTGTATCAATAAAAAAAAATATTTTTAATGATTAAATTGCCAAGAAAGTGACAATCTACACTGGAAAAAGAAGTGCATGACTTCTTTGACTCTAAATCAAAGAAAAATTATCATTTGTTAAGTCTTAATATTAAGCTTTCATGTTTTTATGCCTTATCTCCATAATTTCCTTAAGAAGAAAGACTGAATTATATGTTTCTGAATGCCTCAAAAATGTAAAGATAAGCACTCAAAGGTCTCTTTTAGATCTATAACTCTATTACAAAGGAGGTATGGAGAAATAATCCATAATTCTACCACAAGCCACTGAGGCTTCAGGTCAGTTTCTCTTTCCTATCCTAGTTTCCCCACTGACTGAATTTAAAAGAAAAGGAACAGGAACAGAAATAGTTTTTCATCTATTTCTGTGAGTCCTGAAGCAAGGATAGGTTAAATCACTGTTAGATTCCCTGTTTCCCCCAGACCCAACAAGCTCCCCTTCAGCCAAATGCCAGTGTTCTAGCCCAGATTGAGAGCTGAGAGGCCTTGGAGATTACCTAGAGCGGGGCTTCTTAAACTTTTTTCCACTCACACCCCCTTTTCACCAAAGAAATTTTTAGGTGACCCCAGGTATTTAGGCTTATAAAACAGGTAAATATAACCTCTTTCTGTTGCCAAATTTTTCGCAACCCCCACATTCAGTTATACAACCCCATAAGGGATCACAGCCCACAGTTTAAGAAGCTAGGATTTAGAACAAGCCTCTCATTTCACAAATAGTAATCTGAAGGCCAGAAAAACAAAATTGTCTTGCCCAAAAGGTCACTTAACAGTAACTAGCAGAGCCTAGATTTGAACCTGGGTCTTCATACTCTTAATTCCAATGCTCCATCCATTTGGCAGAAAAGTATTTCCCCAAATCAAACAGTTGAAGCAACAGTAGTATACCCATCACTCAATTTTTACTAAGCAATATAAAGCTACACTAAGCAACAAGTATGTGTATATACGTATACACACACACACACACACACACACACACACACACACACACACACACACATATTCAGCAAAAATTCAGAAACAGTGGCCTCCTGCTAGGTTTATATCCCACAGACATCCCAAAAAGAGAAAAAGAACTATTTGAATAAAAATATTTATAGCAGCTCTTTTTATGGTAGCTAAGAATTGAAAATCAAGTGAATGTCCATCAACTGGGGAATGGCTAAACAAGCTGTGTTATATAATAGTGATGGAATATGATTGTGCTATAAGAAATGACAAACAGGATGACTTCAGAAAGTCCTGGAAAGATTTATATGAACTGATATATAGTAAAGTGAGCAAAACCAGGAGAATATTGTGCACAAGGAAAGCAATACTGTTTGAAGAATGATGGTAAATGACTTAACTATCCTTAGCAATACAATGATCCGAGAAAATCCCAAAGGACTAATGATAAAGCATACTATCACCTCCAAAGGAAGAATTGATATTAATTGAACACAGACTTAAGCATACCATTTTTCATTTTCTTTCATTTTTTTCTTTTATTCAAGTTTTCTTAGACAAAATGTCTAATATGGTAATGTTTTACACAATTGCACATGTATAACCTATATCTGATTGCTTACTTCCCCGGGGGGGGGGGGAGGAGGAAGGACAGAATTTGGAACAAAACTTTATATAAATATGAATAAAAATTAATTTAATTCAATTTAAATTTTAGAAAATCCACAGAGGTCCTCACTCTCCACCCAATATTGCTAATAATTGATCAAACATTTGAAATCAGGATGCTGGATGTTTATTAAAAATAATTTCCCTACAAAAACATTAAAATAACCCAGAGTCATTTAAAATAAAAATTTGTTGCTATTCCAAAAAAAAAAGAAAGAAAGAAATGGTGGCCTAAATTTCTTTCAAGTGATATAAATAGCAAAAAAAAAAGTCAACTTCACATCTTTAATACAAGATAAATCACAAATTCAATAAAAAGTCTTCTTTGTAAGGTAAAAATCAGTGTTTCAGAAAGGACTATCAACTAAGTGTAAATTTAACTAATCAAAAAACGAATGCCTAAAGTTTATTGGCAACAACTGTATAGTCATTTTAATCACAGCAATAATAATAGCCATATAGTCAATAAACATTTATTAAACACCTACTTCATGTCAGGCAATATGCTAAGCAGTAGGGATTCAAAAAGAGGCAAAAGACAGTCCCTGCCCTCAAGTAGCTCATAATCTAACTGGAGAGACAAGAAGTAAAGCTATAACCTGGATGAATAGGAAATGAGTGGGAAGGCACTAGAATCAAATAGAGGTTGGGAAAGGCAGGCTGTGGAAGATGAGATTTTATCTGAGACTTAAAGGAAGTCAAATTGAGGAAGGAGGACATTCCAGACATGAGGGATAGCCAGAGAAAATGCTCAGAAATAAGTGATGGAGTGTCTTACTGAAGGAACCACTACTATTGGAGAGGAAGATATAAAACTGGAAGGGCAGGGGGCGCTAGGTTATAAAGGGCTTTAAATGATAAAGAATTTTGTTTTCGTTTCCGGAGATAGTAGGGAGTCACTGGAGTTTATGGAGTATTGAGGTGACGTGGTCATAGAGTTCCACTACCTGAAACTCTCTCTGTTAGAAGTAGAGCAACTAGAAACTGCTAGAGATGGAGAGATAGATAAAAGGTAGGTTTTGTCACAGGACATCAGATCCCAAGGACAACTCAATTCAATTCAATAAACATTTATTAAATGCCTATTCTGTACCAGGCACTGTGAGAAGCAAAGTACAAAATCCAACCCCAAAACTGCTTCTAAATAAAACTTAAGTGGATCTGGCTGTAAATACTCCTGGGCTGAACAATACCTATAGTCTGTATCTGATCCCCTATATTGAAGATGAAAAACAGAGAAGGGATGGGCAAACTACCCTTAGACAACCTCAAGCCTCAAAAGAGGAAAGGGGAATGGTGCCTTGACCTTGGCCAGAAACCCTACTCTCAAGAGTAAATTGAGGGGCAGCTAGGTGGCGCAGAGGATAAAGCACCAGCCCTGGATTCAGGAGGACCTGAGTTCAAATGCGGCCTCAGACACTTGACACACTAGCTGTGTGACCCCTGGGCAAGTCACTTAACTCTCATTGCCCTGCCCAAAAAAAAAAAAAAAAAGAGTAAATTGAAAACATAGATGGAGATATGATTTGAGTTCAGAATGCATCAGCATTTTATATCTCCATCCAAGTCTTGGATTGAGGAATTCTACACTTCAACAAAAAATGGTATTTACTCACTAGTAAAGGGATATCTTCATTACAGCAAGCATTTTCTTCATAAATCAAAATTACAGGTAATAAAATAGCTCATTATGGTAAAATTAGGATTATGCATTAACAAATTGAAGGATAGGTATATAATAAAATAATCTAGCTTAAAGTAGAAGTCAGCAGAGTAGCTGCAGGCGTCACATGTGTCTCCCTACCCTTTCTCAAAAGTGAAAGGGGATATCACCCCCAAAAAAATCACAGTTGGGCAGTCATAGAGCCCAGTTCCATTATAGGTTAGAACTCTAGCTAAGAGAAGCCTACAAAAATTAAGTCTGTCCAGTAAACTGAACTATGTACAGAAAGACTAGAAATTGATGAAGAAAAAATCTCAATGATTCCAAATGTAATTTTTTTCCTTTTTAAAAGTTTCTTATTTAGTTTAGTTCAGTTTTTTATCCAATTTCACCTAAAAGAAAATAGCTAAGTTAAAAGGTATGATATGAATGATGAAATACACTAAAGGTACACAAGGTAGCAATAAGTGATTAGGATTCATGATTGGGTTCTAGTTCCAGACCTCCTATTAACTAGCTGTGTGACTCTAACATGTCATTTAACTTTTTTAAGTCTCATTTTCCTCAACTGTAAAATTAAGGATTGGCTTTCTAAGGTCCCATCAAAGTCTAAAATTCTTTTGGGAGGGAGGAGTGGCATAATTCTGTCACCAATCACTGTTTACTTCAAGCCTTCAGAGGGCCTAAGAATACGATTCTCGTAATCTACTTTGTTCTTTGAAAGCACTTTACAACTATAAATTGAAAAATGAAAATGGTGTCTCCTTATAAAAGCTGAGTTATTGCTGGAGTCACACTTTGCCAAGATGTGAAACCACAAGGTCTTCAATGACTTTACCAAGGACTGGTCCCTTTCCTTCCTAATAGATACTGGGTGAAAATTCATCTAAGTAGTATGTGTTTAGACACGATCAATCACTTTATTTCAGCTTCAAGACAAATATTTTTAAGGACAGCCAAAGAGGGTCATTTATTCTTCACACTTGCCACTTTACCTTTCCAAAACTACCCAAGAAATAGCAAGGTCAGGGCTGGATCCACCAATACAGAAATTTCTGAGTGCATTCACTGTTTCCAAGACCTCCCACATTTGATATCCGGAGGAGGAATTTTAAGTATTTACACAGGGCACAAAGCATAGAATAAACTTGCCCCGGCCCCTCTGGACACACAGGAACACGGGCCAATGACATAATCCTTCCAGGCAGCCCCCTACCCCGGGGTAAAACGAAGCAAGCATCGCCAACAGCTATCAGCCCTGCCGCCTTCACCTAGCAACTCTGGGTTCGAAGCAAAGCCTACACTAGGCCTAGCTGCCCAGCCCCTTCGGGGGTTGGGGGGATGGGGGAGAACGGGGGAGAACCTGGAGAGCAAGAACCGCGAGGGCAGCTGGAGGACTAGGGCGGCGGTCAAGGGCGGGCCTCCCCGCAGGGGTCGGGCCGGGAGGCCCCGCCCCGGGGATGCTCCGGATGGGCCAGGTGAGAGCCGGCTCCCGCCCCCGCCACCACGCAGGGGCCCGGGTCGGGCGAGCCGGCCCCCGGGAAGCGCAGCAAGCCTGCCCGAGTGTGGGCAGCGCCGGCCGGAGGCTGAGAGTTAGGGAGAGAGGGGGGCCGCGGGCGGACCGCGGGCGGGGGTGAAGAGAGGGGAAGGGGAAGGAGGGCGTCTGACCCCGCCCTCGCGGTTACCTGTTATGCCGCTCGCCCCCAGGCCCGGAGCCCGCGGCGCTGTAGTAGGCCGCTCGTTTGCGGTTGGCGGCTACTGCCGCCACAACGGCGCTGCGCACCGGGTACAGCGGGATCTGGTCCGCCATGTTCCGGCCGGCCCCCCCCTCGGCCGCCACCGCCTCCTCCTCCAACTCCCGTCCCCTCCCCTTCTCTTCCCCCCGCCCCCCTCCCCGAGCTAGAAACTGGCGCGTCATCCGTACGCGCACGTCTCGAGGAGGTCTCCAATGAGAACGCGAGTCCTTCCCTGCAGGAGTCTTCCCGGATGACATCACGCGCCGACGAAGGCCAGCGGCTCCCGGGAGAGGCTGGGTCCATCCGGTTTCTTCCTTACCTGGAGAAGTGAGGGGCTGGGCGCATGCGCTCCTTCCAGAACTTGGGGAGCGTTGGTGAATGTGGAATGTATGTATGAAGGGAAGCTCGCCAACTTCTAGGGTCAAGGATGGATGGGAGTGTCTGGAGCAGGAAGCAGGAGAGCCAGGCCATAGTCTCCTATGGACGCAGCCCCTCTCTTGGGTGGTCGGCTATATTCGTTTCAGTTCGGAAAACACCAACCATCGCCTGTCCTCAGGGCAGCTGGGGCTGCATTTTGGGATGGATGACGGGAAGATATTCCCTCCTCCAAACAGTACCCAGGTTGCAATCCTGATTACCACTTATTTCTTGCAGGAGAGTACCTGGGGGCCTGAGGAGGAGGCTAGCAAAAGATTGGAAATCTGGAGCACTACTGATAAGACATTACTTTGTCTATTCTGTAGTAAAGCCCTGCCACAATTTTTTTTTTATCAGAACTTCAAGAATGACAATTATTTATTAAGCAATGAATATGGGCCAGGCTCTTGTGCTAAATGCTGGGAATACAACTGCAAGCAGAAAAATAGTCCCTCCTCTCAAGGAGCTTACATTCTAAAAGAGAATTGTTCAGGCCTGACCGAATTTTTAAGACCCCATTTGGAGTTTTCTTGGCAAGAGACTGAAGTGGTTTGCTATTTCCTTCTCCGGGTCATTTTACAGATGTGGAACTAAGGCAGTTAAGTGAGTTGCCCACAGTCACAGGTAGTAAGTGTCTGATGCCATATTTGAACTCATGAAGATGAGTCTTCCTAACTTAAGCCCCAGCTGCCCCTCGAAAATGGACAACACATAAAAGGAAGTTGAAAAAGGGATGAGGTGGATGAAAGTACCGCGGGGCAAGGTAGACAGTCCTGCGAAGAGGTAGGAGAGCAGCCTGGAAAGGAATGAAGATATGGTTGGCCTGGGTCTCCTTAAAAAGTAGGTTCTGAAAGGAACCAATCATAGAGAGAGGCCTGAGGGCACTTTAAATGTGAGAAGTAGTCCTGAGTGAAGAAATTTCTATGGCACGGTAGACAAAAGTCACTGATTGAGTAAATGGAGAAAGATGTATGAACCTCAGATTTAAAGCTGAACAGGACCTTAGAGGTCATCAACTCCAGCCCCCCCCCCCCCCCCCCCGCCCTTTATTAAACAGAAAAGAAACAAACCCAAACAGGTTAACTGCCTTGCCCAAAGTGATATATGGGTCAGCTTTTGAATTCTGGTCTTAAGGATCTAAAATGTAAAATGTACTGTACTGGGGCAGCTAGGTGGCGCAGTGGATAAAGCACTGGCCCTGGATTCAGAAGGACCTGAGTTCAAGTACGACCTCAGACACTTGACACTTACTAGCTGTGTGACCCTGGGTAAGTCACTTACCCCCCCACATTGCCCCGCAAAAAAAAAAAAGTACAGTACTGTGCTACCTCTTCCTAATTAGCTTATTTAGAAAAAAAAGCTCTAAGTCCACCTATGCTACACCTTCTCCCCTTTGTTGTTTAGTCCATTCCAACTCCAAGTGACCCAGTAAAATATAACATGTCAGTACTGTCCATGGAGTTTTTTGGCAAAGATACTGGAGTCCATTTTCTTCTCATGTAGATTAAAGCAAACAAAGGTTAAGTGACTTGCCTATGGTCACACAGCTAGTGTCTGGGCTTGATTTAAACTCATGTCTCCCTGACTCCAGGCTGGACACTTACCTAGTTAATGATAAGTAAGGAGAACATAATCGCATGTAAGCCCCAAGTTTAGAAATTTAAAGGAAAAGATAGATATGATCCCATGACTTGAGAGTCTAAAAGGGAAGTCGACTCAGAAGAATTGGAAGGTTCCTCAGAATGAAGTCCTGGTGACATAATTTTTTAATTGATTTGGAGCTCAGAATTTAAAAATTCATGGCTTATCCACATTATCTTTCTGTTATGGGAGAAATATAGGGGGTTTGGGAAAGGAGTTCTTGGGAATTCCTTTTAAAGAATTACACCCATTTGCACACAAATCCAATTAGAATAAAATAAATTTATTTAGGGATTAGGGAAAGGAAACCAAGAGAGAAACCCCTTGGATTTCTTCTCATGGGGAGAAGGCATGACACAGAGATGTGGCTCTCTGAGATACCTTTCTCCTCCAGCAGAAGACAGGCAGATACTTTTATAGAGGATGGATGGTGGTCTGAAGAGGTGATCATTTGACTGGAAAGTTCCCTTATTGGGGGAGGACTATCCCCCATTGGTGGTGGCTGGGGGAAGTTGGGTGAGGGGCAGCTCTGGATTTCTCATGCCATCTCTCTCCCCCTCATGCCACAAAGGCAGCAGCCAAACCTAATCTTATCTCCCCAAGGGGTGGGGGAGCCTGGTTAGGTGTGTCTGTCCTTTGGTTTAGTTTCTCAAGGAAAAGGTTCTTTTGATTTACCCCAGAAAACTTCTGGGGTATAAACCCATATATCTTATCCTAAAGTTCTATGATCTATCCGTCATAGGGTCTAGCACCCCAGAAGTTCTCTGGGGTACATCAAAGAAACTTCTCCTTGAGAAACTAAAACAAAGGACAGACACACCTAAAGAGGTAAGTGGAACCTGATCAAGACTCTGCTAACTCTGGGACTATCACCCTTCATTCCAGTCTCTCTCTTCCCTGGGGAGATAAATTTGGGTGTGGCTGCTGCTTTTATTCAGGGAGGAGGAAAGAGATGGCTTAAGAGATCCGCAGCCACCCCTCACCCAACTCCCCCAGCCACCCCCAATGGGGGATGGTCCTCCCTCAATAGGGGAACTTTCCACATTCAGACAATCACCTCATCAGACCACCATCGGACCTCTATAAAAGTATCTACCTGTCTCCTGCTCAAGGAGATTGGTACCTCAGAGCCACGCTCTGTGCCATGCCTTCTCCCCATGAGAAGTCCAAGGATTTCTCTCTTGGTTTCCCTTCCCCAGCCCCTAAATAAACTATTCTCTTATTCTACTGGATTTGTGTGCAAGAGGGTATATTTCTTTAAAGAGGAATTCCTAAGAACCCTTACACCAACCCCTACCCCTATCCCAAACCCCCTATCCTATTTTCCCCACAACAGATCTGTCCATATATCTGCACATCAGAATCTAGACAAAATGTTTATTATCTAGAATTCTTCATCTACTTGGTTTTTCCTGTGTGGATAGTTAGGTTGAATTTTTTTTTTTAATTTTTTTTTTTTTTGTGGGGCAATGAGGGTTAAGTGACTTGCCCAAGGTCACACAGCTAGTAAGTGTCAAGTGTCTGAGACTGGATTTGAACTCAGGTCCTCCTGAATCCAAGGCCAGTGCTTTATCCACTGCACCACCTAGCTGCCCCCTGAATTTTTTTGAGTAAGTTTGGATTTTACTGAGGAAGCTGTTCATTGTTCCAGAACTCCACAAATCAGCATAGTGTCAACTATCTGGAGGGCTTGAACTTCTATAAGCATACCTTAATGTCATTCAGAGTCTGTTCTAGAAGGGATCTCTGACTTCATCTAATATTATAAATGAAGATACTGCAGGGCTAGAAAGGTTGAAGTAGAGATTTCCTCAAAATTATTCATCCCAAACATCCCAAAAAGAACTTCAGTAATTATACAATTCCTTCTTTTACATTATTACTATCATTTGATAGTAATAATGAGATCATTAAACAAAATTATACCTATTATGCCTTTCAAGGATTCTTGTATCATCAGGACACAGAATTAAATAGGATGGGGAGAAAAAGCTTGGCTATCTTTGGGTAACCAAGCAGTACTTTTCATAACCCTGTACATCAATATTTTTCAAGTTATGTTGTATGACTGAATTAGGAAATATGACAATCTCCAAAGAATTAAAGTTGCAAATCACCCCAAGATCAACAAGAAGACATGTATTGGGTTTAAGAAGTTCAAGTATTCCTTCAAGCAAGAAATAATTGAACAGAAAAAGCATTATAAAAAAACATTCTCAGAGAAATGCGTGATGAGAAAAGAAAGTGGACTTGTTAAAAATTGAAGACCAGTGTGGATAGTCCTTGTTTCTTTTGGTGTCCATGAAATGTCAAGACATGTAGAAAAATGGCCCAGCATAAAGGGCCGACCTTCTATTGACAATTTATAAGAGAACACAGACAAGCACACATTTGCATACATTAATAATCATAAATTGAGGTCACTTCTCTCCAATATTAAGATCTTTTTCCAGTCTTCTACCCAAATATACAAACTACACCTAGGTCAGAATTCATAAGCAGAATCTCAAGAAGAAAAGTATAAATTCTTTTGAAAAAAAACTGTTATGCTCCACCTAGAAGCTTACCTGTAGGCTTGCTCCTTTAGTAGTGAAAAGAACTGTTTTGAACACAAAGGAAATGTTTTAGGATACTTTTTCCCTTTGCCTCAGACTCATATTAGCTGAGTGACCCTAAATAAATCCCTTTAACCTCTAGCAGCATCAGTTTCCTTTGTAAGAGGCTAAAATTAGCCTCAGGCACCCTGAACCCACCCAGCCACCCACAAGCCCCTCGCACCACACCCAGCTCCCACCATGAAGTGAGTATATGCAAGGAAAACCCAGGCATGCCCCTGGGTTCCTCAGCTTAGCCCCTGGGTGCATCCTGCTCTGTGCTGCAGCAGGCCTTGGGCCACCCCAGGGAGGGGCCAACGAATGAGGTGGGGTGTGTGGGTGCCCAAGGTTCCTGGGAGAGAAGGGTTTTTTAAGGATGAGATGTAAAGCAGTTGTCAGTCAGTAGAGCAGAGGAGGGAAATGCTACAGGGGTGGGTAGAAGGAAGAAAGGCAGAACGGGGGAACGACCAGAGAAAGACAACGAGATGTAGACCAGAGGGGAGCAGGGGAGCAACGGGAAAAGATGAGGTGAGGGGGTGTAAGTGCAGTCGGTGGCAACAGTGGCCAGCCACACCCACAGGCAAGAGACAAGGGAGGAGATTTCAGGGCATCAGGGAGAAAGTTAAACGCAGTCAGGTCATATATCTTACTTTTCATTATCCTTATCTCTAAGTTTATTCTTATCAATAAACCCTGTTTTTGTTGTTTTAATTGAAAAGAAGCTTTTTAATCTTTTTTCTTATCAGGCCATCTTATAATTTTTTTTTCCTTGTCTCTAAAAGTGGGGATAATAATAGCAATTTTCCCCACAAGGTTGATGTAAGGATTAAAAGAGTTAACATGTAAAAGTTCTTTGCTAACTTTAAAGTACTATATAAATGGTAGTTTTATTATTATTAATATAGCTGTGACTCTGTCTCAGGGCACATTTTATGATCCCAATAACATTTGTAATGGTACTATGGTCACCCTGAACACCACCTCTCCCATCACATAGGAGGACCTGCTATAGATTGATCATCGGCTCAGCAAGCAACTGCATAAGTTTTTAGGAGTTAAATGCAAGATTAGTGTTACCAAAAAATTATCCCATTTGGGTCACAGTGGCCATCCCTATAGTGCCTGGAGGGCCTTCGGATGGCACCCCATCTAATCTTGTTATGCTGTCCCCATTGTCTTCTAGCTAGGTGGCATATTGGATAGAGCACCAAGCCTGAAGTCAGGAAGACCTGTGTTCAAATCCAGCCTCAGCTATGTGACCCTGAGCAACTCACTTAACCCTGTTTGCCTCAGCTTCTTCCTCTGTAATATGATCTGGAAAAGGAAATTGCAAATCATTCCAGTATCTTTGCCAAGAAAACCCCAAATGGGGGCTCATAAAAAGTCAGACATGACTGAAAAAGAGCTGAACAATAACATCATCTTCCAGAGACAGCAAGAACAACGAATGATTTTTCTTGTTGGGGGTAAATTAGCACTTAAAATTCACACTCATGAAAGATAAGGTTTGGGAGTGTTTTTGTTTTAGTACATTTGTTTAGTACATTTAGGAACCACTCTTTTTTTTCAGGGGCAATGAGGGTTAAGTGACTTGCCCAGGGTCACACAGCTAGTAAGTGTCAAGTGCCTGAGGCCGGATTTGAACTCAGGTCCTCCTGAATCCAAGGCCGGTGCTTTATCCACTGTGGCACCTAGCTGCCCCTAGGAACCACTCTTAACTGGGATTCCCTGGTCAGAAAGGAATTATCACATGAAAGTGGTTTTAAAATGAGGGCTTACTGGTATTTGAGTACTATGTAAGAAGTTTAAGAAGCATCTAGGTGGCTTAGGGGATAAGAATCCTGGACCTGGAGCCAGGAAGTTGTTGTTAAGTCATTTAAGTCATATCTAACTCTTCATGACATCATTTGTGTTTTCTTGGTAAAGATATTATAGTGATTTGCCATTTTCTTCTCCACTTCATTTTATAGATGAGAAACTAAAGCAAAGAGGATGAAGTGACTTCCCCAGAGTGACATCGCTAAGTGTCTGAGGCCAAATTTGAACTCAGAAAGATGTTTTCCTTATTTCAGTCCCAGCACTCTATCCACTTTGCTTCCTAGCTGTCTCAAGAAGACCTGAGTTCAAATAGGGCTTCAGACACCTACTAGCTGTGTGACCCTGGGCAAGTGACTTAACCTCTGTTTCCCTTGGAGACAGCTAAGTAGGTGGCTCAGTGGATAGAACACTAGACCTCTAATCAGGAAGATCTGAATTAAAATCCAGCCTCAGACAACTTATTTTTTCAAGATTTATTTTCTTTTGTAAGTTTTTGGATTTTTTTCCAATTGATTGATTTTATTTTCTCCATTTTTCCTCAACCCCTCTTATTGGATTTTTTTGGGCAGGGCAATGAGGGTTAAGTGACTTGCCCAGGGTCCCACAGCTAGTAAGTGTCAAATGTCTAAAGCTTGATTTGAACTCAGATACTCCCGAATCCAGGGCTGGTGTTCTATCCATTGCCCCTACAGTCCTTTTTATAGCTCTTCTAAGAACTTTTTGGGCTTGTTACCATTTTACATTTTTACCTGAAGCTTTTACAAGTAGCTCTTTTTACTTCATTGTCTGTCTTCTTCTGAGTTTGAACCCTGATCTCTATCACCATAGTAGCTATCTGTGGTCAGGTTGTTTCACTGTTGTTTACTCATTTTAATAACCTATTTCTTGGCTGTTAACTTTATGTTAGGGTTGGGCTTTGCTCCCAGGGTTTGGGAGATAATGTCTCAGCCTTCAGGTTTTCTGTGCTGTTGTTTTTGGAGCTCTATCTGGGCATCTTTGACTACTTGGTTCTTCTTATGTTCTATAATCTAAGGCTAGGTGTGGTTACTGTTCCTTAGGCTCATGTTTTGATCTATGAGTGACCTCAGGAACCTCTCTTCACCTGAGCAGCAACTGTTGGCATTGCAGCCACTGCAAATGCTCTTGCTCCCTGAAGTCCTCAGGTGACTGCAAACTTTCGCCTACCCCTTTGCCCTGGATCCTAATTCAGAGATTCTGCTCTCCTGCAAGTGACCACAATCAACAGGGCCCTGCCCTACTCACTCCTTGCCAGGAAGCCACAGCCTGGCACTCTATCTGGTCAGTGCCAGAAGAGGCCCCCACAATCTTCCCCTGATAGGCTGCTGGACTTGTGTCAATGGAGACTGACCATCATCAGTAGGCCAAAAATTCCTGAAGCTAAGGCTGCCAGTGATATAGCTGCCCCCAGGACTTGCTGCTTTTCTCTGGCCAGACCACCATCCTAGGAGGTCAGATCTTTCCTAGCATCCTCCCAGTTGTCTTAAGCTGGACAACTGCTTTGTCCATAACTCTTACTTATTTCTGCCATTCTACAATTCAGTTGATGGTGTTAATGTAAGTTACTTGGAGGAAATTTGGGAGAGCCAGATAATTTCCTGCCTCGTTGCACCATCTTCCAACAATTCCCTCCCCAACCATTTTTATAAGTAGAAAAATACAATATTCTACCTAACTCTTGCTGCTTCTATATGAGATACTTCTAACTCTTTCTATGAGGCAGATTTGGTCCCAGTCCCCAAAATTCGTAAAGATAAAGCAGAGAAGTGTAGACCAATATGTTTAATGACTATCACCATGTTATATAATAAAATAATTTATAAAATGTAGTGGAAAGGAAACAACATAGTAAATAGAGACCTGTTCTGAGACTCAAGAATATTAGGGTTCAAGTCCTACCTCTACCACAGATTGGCTGGCTGTTTTTGTGCAAATATTTAATTTCTCAGTGCTCTTATAAACTCTAAAAATGTAAATAATAGAGGATGTGCTAACTTACAATTGGCAAAGAAAGGTCCTTGCTAAAAGCATCCAGCATTGGGGCAGCTAGGTGGCGCAGTGGATAGAGCACTGGCCCTGGAGTCAGGAGTACCTGAGTTCAAATCCGGCCTCAGACACATAACACTTACTAGCTGTGTGACCCTGGGCAAGTCACTTAACCCCAATTGCCTCACTAAAAAAAAAAAAAAGCATCCAGCATTAATAAAATCAAAGCTCCAGTCCCTCTTCCTAAACTTAAAATGTAGCAAATTACTTTGAAATATGTTTTATATAAAATATATAGAAATATATTTGCAAAGTGTGAAATAACATACACATAAAATATTGATATAATATTGCAATCATTTATAAATGTATTATGATCAAGTAGCATCAACATAAAAATACAAATATGGTTCAATGCTAGAAAAATAATCAGCATAGTGAATTGTGAAAGAAGGATGGTATCCTGGAAAGAGCAGTGGATTTAAATCAGAAGACATTGGTTTGAATCTCATACTTTTCACTCTGTGTCTGTGTGATGACCTGTGTGGGGCACTCCATTTAACTGCTCTTGTTTCCTTATCTGTAAACTAGGAGTGTTTGGTTTGCTGATTCCAAAGGTCCCTTATAGTTCTTATTTTCTGATCAGTGCCTGGCACATAGTAGGTGTTCAATAAATGCTTGTGAATTTATTGATTTATCCTGTGATTTAAATATGTTGATACATGAAGGACCCATGATTTTGTCAATGTAGGAACTCCCTTCCTCAACACAGATTATGATTCCTTGATAATTTATAGTCTTGGATATTTATCTAAAATTCATAGAATTGAGGTAAGTTAACTTACCTATGACCATACAGTTAATACATTTCAGAGATGGTTAATGAGCCCATTTTCTTGACTCCAAGTTCAGCACTACCCACTATTTCAGGTTGCCTCTTTCTATGGTATTCTGTACCAATCATATTGGTAGTAAAATCCATAAAAAGCACATGATGTAAAAAAAATCATTAGATAAAATAAATTTGTGTTACTTCAAAATTTTCAGTGGATCTATGATGTCATGTCATCAATGTACTCACTCCAGTGATGCAAAAAACAACTGACCTCTGCCTGCCCATATTTTGATACTCTTGTTTGTGTCTTCCCATAAATTCTCAATTATGGTTCACTCAATGTGCTTGGGCCCTTCCTCTAAGTCTCTTTTATCTCATAAATACAAATAGAGCAAAGGGGCATTCCATCAGTAATCCCTCCCTTTCAATATTTAACTGACCCACCTCCTTTTTTGTTCACACATCTCTCTTCTGATGTCCCATTTCTCTATTATAATTAATCAGTCATAACATGTTTCAACTTGCTTACATCTACCATATACCTCTTCATTATCCTTTGGATGACCCACAACTTTAATTCTTCATTCCATGACTATAAGTCATATAGCATCCCTAGAGGCTATGGTCCCAAATAAATAACTAACCTAAATATAAAAGGGTCTCAGAGAGAGACAGAGAGAAGAATGGAAAGGGTTATCTTTCATAGCTTAGACTGGAGGGAAAATCCCTAACTAAGCAAGTAATAGAAAATATCTTAAAAGAGAAAGTAAATCATTTCATCTACATAAGATTTAAAAGATTCTGCATGAACAAAATCAATGAAGCTAGAATGAGAAAAAAAACTTAATGGGGGAAGGAGGATGTATCAAATATCACTCATAAAAGTCTAGAATCCAAGGTATAAGAGAATTAACACAATTAAATAAGGCCAAGACTGATTCCCTAATAGGTAAGTGATCAAAAGCTATAAACAGTTTTCAAAAGAAAAATTTCAAAATATTAATAAGCAAATGAAACATTGCTCTAAATTACTATTAGCAAAAGAAAATATATTTCTTTTATTCAAGTTTTCTTATACAAAATGTCTAATATGGTAATGTTTTACATAATTGCACATGAATAACCCACATTGCTTACCACTTCAGGGAATTCGGAGAGAAGAGAGGGAAGAAGGAATACAATTTGGAACTCAAAACTATAAATAAAAATGTTTATTAACAAAACAAACAAATAAATAGATGAATGGATAAGTAAGTAAATAAAAAGCAAATAAATAGTAATGAGTAACAATTTAAAAATAAAAGAAAATACATATTAAATTAAGTCTAGCCAGAAAATTAGCAAAGATGACAAAAGATATAAAGAGTCGGTGCTTGAGGTACTGTGGGAAGACAGGCATTCTATTGGTATAACTATTAACAGGTCCAACTGTTCTGGAAATCAAATAGAATTATGGAGGGAAAATAACTAAACTGCTCCTGCATTTTGATGCAGAGATTTTACCACTAGATATATATCGAAAGACAGAAGGAAAAGTCCTATAAGTACAAAACTATTTATTGTTTATTTATTTTGTGTGGTAGCAAAAACCCAGAAAAAAGTGAGTAAGTACCCATCAATTTGGCAATGGATAAATGGTTTATGAATGAAATGGTTTATTTTGGTTCCATGAGAATGGACAAATATAAGGAATTCAGAGAATATAGAAAGACTGATAAGAAGTGACAAAATGAATAAGCAGAACCTGAAAAATAACATGCATAATGATTATAATTATATAAACTAAAATAATGCTGAGCACTAATTGTAATGACTAATCTTGGTCTTGGGGCAGCTAGGTGGCGCAGTGGATAGAGCACCAGCCCTGGAGTCAGGAGTACCTGAGTTCAAATACGGCCTCAGACACTTAACACTTACTAGCTGTGTGACCCTGGGCAAGTCACTTAACCCCAATTGCCTCACTAAAAAAAAAAAAAAAAAAATCTTGGTCTTAAGGAAGAAAGGATGAAGCACTTTCTGGTAGAGAGGTGGAGGACTATGGATGTAAAATGTTTTATACAATCACACATAATTACTGTGGATTTTACGTCTTTTTCTTTCTTATAAGCATGGTTTCTTTTGCCTGGGAGTGAAGGGTGGATTGGTTACATCTTGAAAAGACTGTGGTTGGAAAATCAATAGCATCCAAAGTTTTTTTTTTTTAAAGGGTATGGTGTGGGGCAGCTAGGTGGCGCAATGGATAGAGCACCGGCCCTGGAATCAGGAGTACCTGAGTTCAAATCTGGCCTCAGACACTTAGCACTTACTAGCTGTGTGACCTTGGGCAAGTCACTTAATCCCAATTGCCTCACTAAAAAAAAAAAAAAAAGGGTATGTTGTGGGGGAGGGGAAACAATTATTGTCCTTAAAAAAAAGATAGGTATTTGGTTCAGGGAAAAGGATGATGTCATTAATAGCAATGAAATTTCCTGAAGAGAATCCAATATACTCTCCTCCTTCAGTTCAAACTCTGGGTCCATCATTGTCTATTTGCAGTATATATTGAAGATGTATGAACTGAAAAGGCAGAATGAAATATATCTTGGGATATAGTCATTGTGAGTTTTATGCTAGATATTTCATATTTGATGGGAGTGTTTTATTGTTCAATAGGTGAGGCAGTGGAGAGAAAAATAATTGCTTGTTAAAACTACAAAAATAAAAAATGTACATATTGATGGACAAGTTCTCTGGGTTGAACATCCAACTGCATATCATAGCAACATTTCAATATATCATTAATAAAACTCATATAACATTAGGTGTTGCTACGGAGCCATGGAACCTAGTTTCTCTCACTGAGACACAGGAGTTGGATGGTGAAACAAAAGGTTAGCCAATATGGTCTGATGAAAGAAGGCTGAAAGAAAAAAGGTCTAAGTTCCTATTGCTTCTGCCCTTAGGTATTTAGTTATGAAACATATGAATGGGTCATGATTACGGTCTTAGTTCACATGTTAGAAAGAGTAACTGTTTCTTGTGTTACTCTCAGAGCTGTCCCCTATACATTTATGCCTCAAACCAATGGACATATGGAAATAGATGTGTCAGGGCTGACCACAGAAGTTTATAAGAAGTAAGATTAAATCATTAAAATACAAAGTGTGTTGCCTTTTGTGGAAAGTGAATCCCTCTTGCAGGGAATTAAAGGGGAGGGGGAAAGTGGGAAACCTTGACATGATCATGTGATCAGAGAGAGGCATTTCAGAGTTCACAGACTTGGAAATGTTACACTTGTAAATGATGGCAAGTTCAAGGATGTGATCATCTCAGTATGTACCTGAATTAAGTGTAGGGGTAGATCATGGGACATGACTATATTGAGAAACTGGAGAATGTGGATGTCAGTATGTACATTGAAGTTCTCTAACATGAAGGCATGAGTTAGCAGGGAGAGAAAGACAGTGAGTTCATTGAGGAAGGAAGGAACTTGTCCTAAGAGTTAGTAGATAACAGCTATCAGAATCTTGATTAGGTAATAAATATGGATTGAATAAACCTCAAGGGGTTACTGTGTGAGGAAGAAAATCTTACCTGACTTGAGCTTAGCCAAGCATTTTCAGGGTGCAAGTCTGTGAAATAGCAGTACATGCTGATGTGACACAATCCAGAATCCTAGGGAGCAAGATAGGAGCAGGTAATGGAGTTACCCTGTGTTTATTTGTGGGGCAGTGAGCCCCAGGTTTGTGGGGATAATGTTCCATTACTACTATTCATTTTATGACATTTCACCAAGTGCTTTTGCTTTCCAAAAACTAGCTATCAGAGGCAAACCTATCTGTAGGTGCTTACAGAGCTACAGTTCTAGTAGTAGGGACTTACAGAGTAATTTGAGCCTGGGGTAATTGGTGCTGGGGGGACAAAACCTGAAAGTGTAAGCTGGGGGAATGCCTAAGAGGTGGTGCTATACACTATACATAAAGCAGAAAAATAAATCCATGGAACAGATTATATAAGCCAGAACATTAATCAAATGTATACAATAGACTATCATTTAAGCAATTCACAGAGCACCAGGGAAGGAGTTTTTTATCCAATAAAAACTGGTAGGCAAATTGAATAGTAATATGGCAAATAATGGAATTAGAGACCCTCATCACCTCTTACCTGCAATGACCGTCTAATTTGTCTCCCTGCCTCAAGTCTATTTCCACTACGATCTATCTTCTACTCAGCTACCAAAGTTATTTTCCTGAAGAACAGCTCTGACCATACCCCCCTCATATTCAGTCAAGTCCAGTGGTTCCCTATTAGCTCTAGGGACAAATATGAAATCCTCTGTTTGACATTCAAAGCCCTTTACAACCTAGGTCCTTCCTATCTTTTCTGTTTTGCACTTTACTTCCATCAATTCTATGATTCAGCTCCACTGGCCTGATTACTATTCTTCATCACGACAATCTCCCTATTCTATGCATTTGCGTTGTTTGCCCCCCCCTTCCCCTCCCCCCTCCCCCATATCTGGAATGTTCTCTCTCCTCACTTCTGACTTCTGAATTCACTGAGTCCCCGAGGAAGTATTTCCCATTCTTCCTCCCTCATTCCTCCCATTAGTACCTTCCATTTATATTATATGTGTTCTCAAACTATTCTCTCAAATACCATTCATACTACTAGCAGGCTAGGTCCCCAGAGTTTTGCTGTCCTGGATTCCTTTTAGAGGCTAGGGTTAGGTCTAAACTAGGTCTTTTTCCCCCCAATGCTATAACTCATGAACCCCTTTCCTCATTTGTGCTTCTTCCATTGATTATCAGTTGATATGAATTAGTCTGTCAAGCTTAATTAGCTTTTAGAAATGTGTATGTGTATTATATTTAGTATAAAATCTCCCCCCCAAAGTTTCACATACTCTCCCATGAGTAAATACAGAGTCTAAGGCAATCAAGCTTAGAGCAAAGTTCTTAAGTAGCTAAGAAGGTGACTTGCCATTCATAGAAGTACCTCTGCTGGATTCCTCAAGATGTTGCCCTTTTCTGCTTCCTCATTGAATTTAGTTTGCCCTTGGCCTCATTGTAACCACTGCCATCAGGCATTGCTATCATGAGGACATTGTTAGGATGCTGATGAAAAATTATAAATTACTTGGTCCTCTGAAATGAGGTCCTCCTCCATCCAGGGGTGGGGCAGTTAACAGGTGAAGGCACTATTCTCCCCCCCCCCAACCCCCCAGTGATTCCTTCTTAGATACTTGACTGGAGGCTTCTTTCACTAAAGTGTTAGATAGTTGAGTCCTTAATTACAAACCAGCTGATGGTTTTATACCAGCCCAAACAAACATGACCAGACTTCATATTATAACTAGTTGAAAGGCAAGAGATTCCCAAGATTTCTTTTTTGCCCCCTAGTTTATATCACTGATAGACTGATTTGATAGATATATGTTCTCACCTGAAAGGTCTCAGGGCTAAGTGGATCTAGGTGATTTCTTTTTTTTTCCTTTTTTTCCCTTTCTTTCTTTCCTTCTTTCTTTCTTTCTTTCTTTCTTTCTTTCTTTCTTTCTTTCTTTCTTTCTTTCTTTCTTTCTTTCTTTCTTTCCTTCCTTCCTTCCTTCCTTCCTTCCTTCCTTCCTTCCTTCCTTCCTTCCTTCCTTCCTTCCTTCTTTCTTTCTTTCTTTCGTGGGGCAATGAAGGTTAAGTGACTTACCCAGAGTCACACAGGTAGTGTCAAGTGTCTGAGATTGGATTTGAACTCAGGTCCTCCTGACTCCAGGGCTGGTGCTCCATTCACTGTACCACCTAGCTGCCCTGATCTAGGTGATTTCAATCCTTTTACATTATTTTTTGCATGTACATGTCATATGCATATTATCTCCTATTAAAATATGAGTACCTTGAAGTAGGGGCTCAGTCTCTGATATTCTTTCTATCCCTAGCACTCAGAACAGTGCCTAGTACATAACAATCACTTATTAAATTATTTTTGAGGGGCAGCTACAGATTAACACAAAGTGAAAAGATCAAATATCATTTGCAAATGGCATGATAGTGTATCAAAAATTCAACTGTCTCAATGAAAATAAAATTAAGACAATAAGTGAATTCAGCAAGGTCATAAGATGCAATATCACGCAACAAAACCATTTACATTCCTATTTACTAGCAATAAAGATCAATAATGCATCATAAACTTCAGTTTGTTGTAACAAGAAAAACCATTAAATATTTGTGAACTAACCTACCTAGAAATTCACTTGATATAGAACACATATAAATAAAATAAATAAAAATCAGAACGCAAAACACAACATAAATTTATAATGACTGAAATAAATAGACTAATAATTGGAGGGATATTCAGTGTTTGTGGATAGGGTGAATTAACACAATAAAAGTAAGAATATCCTCCAAATAATTTATATATTTAATGCAATTCTAATATGAATATCATACTCATAAAATCATGATGAAATTTGTATATTTTTCAAATGGTCCAGAATGTTAAAGGGTATGGGGAAATTGGGAAAAAGCAGGAGGAAGCCAATGAAGTTGGCATTGCCCTCTCAGACTTTAAAATATGTCATAAAAAAGTTTTCAGACTTGTCTGGTACTACGGGAAAAATAGAGAAATTGATTATTGGAATGGACTTATATTTAATGAAATTTTGTAAAAAAAAAATAAAAACTCATGAACTCATGAAAAATATATTTGGAAGAATCGATTAGAAATTTGACAAGAAATGGATTTGAATCAACATTTCTAATTATATCCTCAAAGATTTCCATTCTGAAAACAGACTTAAATAAACAAAAAGAAGAAAAGAAGGAGAAAAAGAAGGAGGAGTAAGAGGAGAGGAGGAGGAAAGTGGAATATTGTACTTATTTCATTTGGGGAAAGGAGATTAATTTTTTCTATTTAAAAATAGAAGAAATTATTAAAGAAGAGACATGTCTTTAATTGCTTTAAATTTTTTGTATAAATACCATAATCTAATTAGAAATAGCATTTTAGATAAAACATACCAAATATGACACAAAAACCTCAAATCCATAATATATAAATAACTTTAAATTTTATAAACAACTTCTTTTTTAATAATAAACATTTTTATTTATAGTTTTGAGTTCCAATTTTTATCCCTCCAAACATATCTTCTAATCCAGCCTGGATGAATGGTAAGAGGGTATGACAATTTTAAAAATAGAAAACCCAAATTGTTAATAGTCACCTAAAAAATGATTTACTTCACTAAATAAAAACCAAAACAGTTTGAAGTAGCATGCTACACATACCAAATGGACATAAATGAACAATATAATCAACAAGCATTTATTAAGCACTTATTGCTAGACTCTGTGCTATTGGATGGTATTTAATTTTTTTATTTTTTTGGTGAGGCAATTGGGGTTAAGTGACTTGCCCAGGGTCACACAGCTAGTAAGTGTTAAGTGTCTGAGGTTGGATTTGAACTCAGGTCCTCCTGAATCCAGGGCCAGTGCTCTATCCACTGCGCAACCTAGCTGCCCTGGATGGTATCTAATTTTTTTTAAAAAGCAATACCAACCTTCAGAGAGCTTACATTCTAATTTACACATATGTAAATAGGTACTAGATGGAGAAAGAAATAGAAAGATAGCTATAGCTATAGCTATAGCTATAGATGATATAGATATAGGTATACCCTGAAGATGGAAGTCAAAGAGAAGAGAAGGCACTAGCAGCTGGGAAAATCAGAAGTTAGAATTTGAGTTGAGTCTTGAAGAAAGCCAGGTATTCTAGGAGGTGGAGGTAAGCATTCCAGGCCAGTGCAAAGACCAGGAAGTAGAGAGGATGCCCCATGTGAGGAACAACAAATAGGCCAGTATGAGTGCATGGAGGGAATTAAAGTATAAGAAGACTAGAAATATAAGAAGGGAGAGGTTGGGAAAAACTTTAAATTCTAGAAGTAGGGAACCACTGGATATTATTGAGGAGTGGAGTGATATAAACCTAAACTTTTTTTTTAATCACTTTGACAGTGTGTGGAAGAGAGGGGAAAGGCTTGAAGCCGAGAAACCAAATAGGAAGGTACTGTCATAATCCACAGTGAGAAATGATGAGGCCATGGGGGCAACTAGGTGGCACAGTGGATAAAGCACTGGCCCTGGAGTCAGGAGGACCTGAGTTCAAATCTGGCCTCAAACACTTGACACTTTCTAGCTGTGTGACCCTGGGAAAGTCATGTAACCCTCATTGCCTTGCCAAAAAATTTTAAAAAATGATGATGAGGCCTTAATGAGAATGGTTCTCATGTGAGTGGACAGAAAAGGATGCAAGTGAAGGATGTTATAGAGATAAAAAACAAGATTTGACACCTGATTGTATATGTAGGGTGAATGAAAGTGAGGGATCCACAGTGACACTCAGGCCATGAACTAGGGTAACTGGGACAGAAATTAGCTTGGCAGAGGGTTGGATTTAGAGAGAAAGCTAATATAATGAGATCTGCAATGATGATCTCAACTCATTCATACATGTCCAGTCTGTGTGATTCACTCTGTGCCATCCAGAGGACATGGCAGGGTTCTTACACTGAATATTGCCCTTTACAAAGAACCTACTCTTCTGAGGCACCTATCATAGCCTTGAAATGATGGTTTGGGGTGGGGGATGGGAAGGGGAAGTGCTAGGTGGCACAGTGGGGAGAGTTCAAATCTGGCATCAGACACTTACTAGCCCTGTGATCCTGAGCAAATCACTTAACCTGTGTTTGCCTCAGTTTCCTCACCTATAAATTTGGGATAATAGTAGCACCTACTTTCCTGAGTTATTGTGAGAATCAAATGAGTTAATGTTTGTAAAGTGCTTAGCACAGAGCCCAGCACATAGTAGGCACTATATGAATGCTTAGCTGTTGTTATTTTTTTTTTTTTTTGCAGGGCAATGGAGGTTAAGTGACTTGCCCAGGGTCACACAGCTAGTAAGTGTCAAGTGTCTGAGGCCGGATTTGAACTCAGGTACTCCTGAATCCAGGGCCTGTGCTTTATCCACTGCGCCACCTAGCTGCCTTCTATTGTTATTCTTAAAAAGAGATGGGGGTGGAACAGACAGAGGAATTTTCCTAATGCCACCTGTGAAACTGTGACTGTGGGCATCTGTGGAGAGGGGGCTAAAAGGACTCAGCAGTGATGGATAAAAGGTAGATGTGGCTCTGGCAAAAGAAGAAGCCTCATGGGCTATCCAGGGGCTCCTACTGGTTGGTCCCCAGAGAGCCAGTGCCCCCACTTGAGATCTCTGCCTAAGGAAACTCTAAATCTATAAAGTCTAGAACCTGAGGAAACCACAAGTCTGAGCCAATAGGTAATAATATGTAATCTTAATCCCATTTAAAAAACTTTATAGGCTTTTCATTTCTTGATATTTCTTGAAATAGATAAGAATTACATTACATATATAGGTAGAAAGATGGGCTAAACAAATGGATATACAGCAGTATAAGTGCTGAAAGCCAGTGAGACAAGACATGCGATAAAGGGAAAAATCATAGTATTTAGACAAGAATAAGAAACCAATAGTAATGACAAACATTTAAATATGCTTATCTAATAATGGAAATATCCCACTAAATCTGTCATTTTATAAAAACCACTTTATGTTTAAAATATATTTCACTAAGCCTCCAGAATAGGGTTTGGGTTTGTATATGTAGGGGGAGGGGAAGGGGTTAAATATGGAATTTCAAGCATCTCTGAAAATCCCAAGAGTGTCCTAAGAAGTTACTATTGTCATGGATCAAACTAAAGGACATGGGAGCCCTTAAACTGGCTCTATAGCTATTGTTTTGTTTTGTGTTTTTTTTTTTCCAGAAGGTTCAATGGTTTCTATAACACATTTCATTCAATCACTATTTTAAGTAAATAAATACAGCTGTTTCAACTATCCCCTCAAACTAGAAAAAGTATATATACACATTTGTGATTAATCTTTTGTTGTCTTGGAGAGTCTCAAAAGGTCACTAAAGAATAAACACGCTAGGACCAAACTTTACACTGTGGAGTCCAGTTATGGTTGATTGGGTTTTAGAATCAATCAGTCTATTCTGTGCGCCCATCTGCATGAGTTGCCAAGATTTTTAGAGCTTCGATTTTAGCATTTAAGTGTCCTCTTCCAGCCCCAACAGAGTTGATTCAATAATAGAAGTGGGGAAACT